>NW_007001811.1:177086-267483 GCF_000164805.1 Carlito syrichta
ACAGAGTAAGACTCCATCTCAAAAAAAAAAAAAAATCCTGATGTCTGCCCCCTCCTCCAGAGCTCCCTAAACTAGAACCCTGAGCAACAGCATGTTGTCAAGCTGCTCTGGGGATTCCCATAGGCCACTGGGTGAGAACGAGTCCACTACAGGGGTCTGGGCTTCCAAGATCCACAGCCCCCACCCTGTTGACTTAGAACTGCAAGCAAGAGAGGACATGGAGCAAGCTGAACAGAGACAGCATCCTCCCATCCACTCACTCACTCACTGACACTCACTCCACACTCACTCACTCCACAAATGTTTATGGAGAACATACTACCCGCTAGGCAGATCAAAGTGTCCTTCAGACTTGACAACTTGAGCAAACAGAAACCTCTTAGAAGCTCAACTTTAGAGCCTGAGACCACTAAGAAACGGAGCATAAAGTGATTAATGAGTAAAAGAAGGGGCAGAACATCTCTGCAAGTTTCTAGAAGCCATGCAAACTACTTTGTTCTCTGTTTCTCAGACGTGGTCAGCAAGAAAAGCCTTGCCCTGAAAAGGCTCTCCCCATATTTTTATAGTGGCCTTGAGAAAGGGGCAAGGCTGGACCCTATTGCAGAGCTACTGCCACAGTGGCCTGCGTGAGAGTCCTCGGCCTAGGCCTGGAGCCTGGAGGCATGTGTTTTTTCTTTTTTACAAAAGTTCTATCTATCTATCCATATATACATATAATTGCTTTTCTTTTTTCCTACGAAAGTAATGCATTATTCACCATTGAAAACTTTGAAAACAGGTTGGGCGCAGTGGCTCATGCCTCTAATCCCAGTGCTTTGGGAGGCCAAGGTGAGAGGATTGCTTGAGGCCAGGAGTTTGAGATAGGTCCAGGAAATGACATATCTAAAACTAAAAATTAAAAAATTAGCCAGGTGTGATGGCACACACCTATAGTCCTAGCTGCTTGGGAGGCTGAGGCAGGAGGATCACCAGAGCCTAGGAGTTCAAGGATGTAGTGAGCCATGATTGTGCCACTGCACTCCAACCTGGGTGACAGAGTAAGATCTCAATTTAAAAAAAAAGTAGAAAATACAAATTAGCTTGAAAGTAACTAGTAATAATTATCCTCTTATTTTCTTAACCCAAAGATAACCCCCATTAAGTGTATACATATGTATATTTTCTACTCTTATGGAGCTATCCTTTCTTTTTAACCAAAATGGAATTATCCTAGACTTTTTTGATAAAGTACATTTTCATTTACTAAAATATCATGATCATACTTTCTACATCAACAAATATTTTCCTGCATCACTTAATGACTGGATGAAATTATGGTATGATGTACCATAATTTATTTAGTTAATGCCCAGTTATTGGCTGCTCAGTTTGTTTTCAATTAAAAACTATAGACACACACATATATGTCATTGTAAATAAATTCTTGCACACATGCATAATAGTGTCCTTATGATGGAATTTCTGAAACTGAAATTACTGAGTCAAAAGACTAGCTTTTTTTTTTGTTGCTTTGAGTATGAGTCTCACTCTGTCACCCAGGCTGGAGTCCAGTGGCATGGTCATGGCCACCGCAGCCTCAACCTGCTGGACTCAGGCGATCCTTCTGCCTCAGACGTCTAATTAGCTGGAACTACAGGCGTATGCTACCGCACAAGGCTAATTTTTTGATTTATTGTAGAGACAAGGTCTCGTCAAGTTGCCCAAGCTAGTCTAGCCTCTGGGTTCAGCCAATCCTCTCGACTCGGCCTCCCAAAATGCTGGGATTACAAACTTGAGCCACTGCACCCAGCAATTAGCATATTTTTAAATAAACATTTTTCCACAATAGTTTTAGATTTATAGAAAAGCTGCAAAGATAGCACAGAGAGTTCCTGTCCGCATCCAGCTTCCCCTGTTATTAAGATCTTATATTACTATGATACATTTGTTCCAACGAATAACTCATATTGAAACATTATTAGTTACTAAATTCTGTGCTTTATTCTTATTTCCTTAGTTTTCCACTAGCATCCTTTTTCTGTTCCAAGATACCATAGAATGTTTAGTAACATCACATCTCCTTAGGCTTCTCCAGACTATGACAGTTTCTCAAACTGTCCTTGTTTTGAATGACCTTGACAGTTTCCAGTCATACTAGTTAGATGTTCCATAAGATGTCCCTCAGTTTGTCTTGGGCCAGTGTTTTTCTCATGACTAAATGAGGGGTTATGTGTTTGGGAGGGGAGGTCCACAAAGATAAAATGTCCTTCTCAACATATCATGTCAAGGGTACAAGCTAGCAATATGATTTACTACTGATGACACTAGTGACATTAACCTTGATCACCTGACTAAAGTAGTGTTTGTTAAATGTCTTCAGTGTAGGATTACTCTTTTTTTTCTCCCCTTCGCTACTGTATGCTATAGAAGGTGGTCATATTGTGTACAGCCCACACCAAAGGAGTAGAGAATTAAGCTCCACTTCCTTGAGGGGCTATATCTGCATAAATTATTTGGAATTATTTTCTACAGGAGATATGACTTTTCTCCCGCATTTACTCACATATTCACTCATTTATTTATATCAGTATGGACTCATAGATGTTTATTTTATACTCTGAATTATAACCCATTACTACATTGTTTATTTTGCTGCTCATATTGTTTCACCTGTGGCATTGGGAGCTTTTAAAGCTGACTCCTGTCCCCTCACATGCCCCCATCAGTCAGTATTTTGAATACTTTCTTGCTTTCTGGCACTACAAGATGCTCCAGGCATGTCTTGCATGTTCCCTGCCCCAGCCCTAGAAGAAGTCATTTCTCCAAGGATCCCTGGCTCTTTGACCAGATAATGAAAATTGAAACCAAGATCTGAGTACCAGATGTGCTCAGTGCTATGGGATAATATTGCTTCTGGGTCCTTTCAGTGAGCAGACCATAGAAATGCGTGAATGTGTCTACTAACCTATGTATAAAGATATGTTTATAATTAGTTCCATATTTTTTAAGCTTTAAAAAAGTATTCATCTGTGTGTATCTTAAGCTAAATATGACTTCATGCTGATGTTTCCAATTTGAAGCCACAATCACATCATTTAAGTCCTCTTCCTCCTTGAAGATGGCCATATTTTAAAAGCTTTTGAATTGACTTCCATGAAAATTTTTTTGGGGGAAGTTAGGTGAAGACAGGTGTACTCTGAACATTTGCTGCCAATCAGGTCTTAATCAAGTTGTCTGTACAACACACACACACACACACACACACACACATACACACAAAAACAAACACACACACACAAACACACACAGATAGAATGATGTATCCCAGGATCACATTTCTCATGTTATATGTGGGACTTACAGTCCCTTTTGCTTGAAGAGATCAAATCAGAAAGTACTGTCTGTACAATTCACCCACTTTGAGAACCAGAGACCACCAACATCAAAGAACCCCGGATAGAAAGCTGTGTTATTTCTATGTTTATTTTTCACTTTGTAGAATCTTCTTTTGAGAGATGACTAAGGTCTTTTGATCTGAACTGCTTCCAAACAGCTTTTACATCCCTGATAAAGAGTTGGTATTTTGTTCCCAATTTTTTTGGTCATGGACCTCATGGGCAAACTGTGGGATCTTGAATCTAAACACAGGGTCCTGTATCAGGTGCCTATGGAGGCCAGGCAGGTCACGTACAAAAGAAGGCTCTAGATGAGGACTCTGACAAACTGGAAATCACATGACCTGTTACAGAAATGTAGGCCCATTGTTGCCAGGTCTTCTGATTTTTTTTTTTCAAAAACCAGAAATCTAGATTTTTGCGTGAACGCCTACAGTTTTAAAATGTTGGCTGTGATTGTCAATCTTTTCAAAACACTGCAAGAGCCAACCAAAATATGTCCTCTGGCAGGACTGCCAGTTTGGGATCTTGGTATCGGTACTCCTATTGACAGAAAAAGCATAACAACCAGTTATGTGGGAGTCCACAAATATCTTTTTTTTTTATTACAAAGGAGTCTCACATTTAGAAAATTTGGGTATCATTGGGTCATTTGGTCTTGCAAAAACATTTACTTTTATTTCTTTCCTGGGTCGATGAGTTTCCAGACAAGCTGAAATCTAGATTCTCCGGAGATAGAAGAATTAACACTGGAACTTAGCATACCAGAAGAAAACCCAACTCAGTCAACTTCTCTTTGCAGTGTTGGGAGAAACATGGTGTCCCCCAGCTCTGTGTTAAGCTCTGTGACAATATTGTCATGGAGAGTGTGAGGGCAAGGAAGGGCCTCAGCCTGCCTGGGGATGGCATGTCCCCCATCCCCTGAGCTCTTTGTTGCTTCCTCTACTTTTTGGACTCAGGAGCTACAGGGATTGGTTTGAAGGCATCACACAAAGAAGGAGGGAACAGAACTGGGAAAATTCCTCTCCACCCAGCAGCAACAGGCCTCCAAATGAAAACCACACTGCCTTCATTCATCTTGGCATGCAGCCTGGACTCTGTCCCCCAAGAGAGCACTATAGCTGGTAACGAAAGAGTTGAAACATTGATGATCATTTTCTTATTGTTTACAACAACTGTCTATTCTTCCGCTGTCTGAAATCTCTGTGGTTGGGGATGGATCTGGGTTTGAAAGTCATCACCTGGGTGAGTTTTCCCTCATGGGACAGTTCTGAGTATCTAGCGAGATGACACAAGTGAAGGTTCTAGAACCAGGCCTGAGACACAGTGAGTTTTGAATCTCTCTCCAGCTATCCCAGTGCAGGCCAGAACCCCTAGGGCCTCAGGCAACAGGAAAGCCGCAGAAGTTACTCAGCCTCCTTTTAATCCCTCAGCACTGTCCCCTGGCTTCCAGTCTTTTCTCCCTCCAATCCATTTTCCAAATTGTAGCCTGGGTAATCTTTCAAAAACATCCGTAAGGTCGAGCTATCCTGCTTAATATTCTCCAATGGCTTCCCATGGGTCTGTAAAAATAAGCCTCCTTATCATAGCCAAAAACCTTGCTACTCAAAGTGTGGCCCTTGGACGGGGAGCATCAGCATCCCCTGGGAGCTTGTAAGAAACGCAGCTACTGAATCCAACCCACTGAATCAGAATCTGCCGCTGGGACGGGTTCCAGGCGCTGGTATTTGTTCAAAGCTCCCCAGGTGGTTGGAAGGCACAACAGAGGCTGGAACAGCTGCTTTGCCCGCTCTGTCCCTGACCTCTCCAACTTCATCTCCACCACTCTCCCCCTCCCCTACTCTAGCCTCACCTACCTTTCTGTCAGATGCTAGGAAGCTCTCAGGTCCTTATTTATTTATGTATTTAGAGACAGGATCTCACTCTGTTGCCCAAGCTGGAGTGCAGCGGCACAATCAGATGACAGTTCACCACAGCTTCCACCTCCTGGTCTCAAGTGATCCTTCTGCCTCAGCCTCCTGAGTAGCTGGGACTACAGGCACATGCCACCACACCCAGCTAGTTTGTTATTTATTTGTTTGTTTGTTTGTTTATTTTTGTAAAGATGGGGTCTCACTATGTTGCTCAGGCTGCAATCCTCTTGCCTCAGCCTCCCAAAGTAATCCCATGTCTGGGATTATAGGCATGAGCCAGCATGCTCGGCCCCTAATTCTTGTATTCCCATTACCTAGAAAGCTCTTCTTATGGTAGGCTTCTTTTTATCATTCAGGACTATTTATTTACTTATTTATTTGAGACAGGGCCTTGCTATATTACCCAGGCTGTTCTGAAACTCTTGGCTTCCAGCTATCTTCCTGCCTCAGTCTCCCAAAGCACTGAGATTATACAGGTGTGAGCCAACACGCCCGGTTTAGGATTTAATTTAAATGTCAATTTCTCAGGGAACCTTCTTTTACTATTCCCACCCTCACCAACTCTCTGTTTTATTCCCTTCGTAGCATTCACTGCCATCTGCAGTTAACTTGTTTCTGTATGTGTTTGCTTGTAGAATGTTTTCCTTCATTAGAATCTCATTCGTTAGCATTGGGTATTGCAATGATCAGTCCCAGCTACTCAGGAGGCTGAGGTGGGAGGATTACTTGAGCCCAGGAGTTCAAGTACAGTCTGGGCAAGATAGCAAGACTTG
This sequence comes from Carlito syrichta, assembly GCF_000164805.1. Taxonomy (NCBI): domain Eukaryota; kingdom Metazoa; phylum Chordata; class Mammalia; order Primates; family Tarsiidae; genus Carlito; species Carlito syrichta. Next base: position 183,147 of record NW_007001811.1, read on the forward strand.
TCCAAAAAAAAAAAAACATTAAATTAAATTTTAAGGCCGAGCTCGGTGGCTCAGCCTGCAATCCCAGCACTTTGGGAAGCCGAGGAGAGTGAATTGCTTAAGCCTGCGAGTTCGAGACTAGCCTCTACAGCCTGGTCTTTTTTTAATCTCTACAATAAAAAAAAAATTAGCCAGGCGTGGTAGTATGTGCCTGTAGTTCCAACTACTTGAGAGGCTGAGGCGGAAGGATCACCAGAGCCCAGCAGGATGACGGTGGGGTGGCCATGAGCATACCACAGCACTCTAGCCTGGGGGACAGAGTGAGGCTCCAACTCAAAAAAAAAAAAAATTAATTTAAAAAAAGAGAATTTCAGTCCCAAGAAGGTAGAAGAAGGTAGTGATCTTGTGGGTATCAGTAGGGTTGGATTAGTAGCAACTAAGCATGTTTTAGGCAAGAAAAACATGTGGGGGGAGGGGAAAGTAGACAGAGAAAAAGGTTGTTGTTTTTTTTTTGAGTTGGACTCTCACTCTGTCACCCAGACTGTAGTGCAGTGGCTGCTCCCGACCACTGCAGTCTCGACCTGCTGGGCTCTGGAGATCCTTCCGCCTCAGCCTTCCAAGTAGCTGGAACTACAGGCGTGCGCTACCACACCCGGCTAATTTTTTGATTTATTGTAGAGATGAGGTCTCACCAAGTTGCCCAGGCGGGTCTGAACCCGCGGGCTCAGGCAATCCACTCACCTCAGCCTCCCAAGGCGCGGGATTACAGGCTGAGTCACCGAGCCCGGCTGAAAAAGGTTTTTAAAAATAAGATTTAATATTTCAGAAACTTATTAAACTAGTCATCATGGAAAAAATTAGGATTTCCTTATACATATTTTAAGGATAGTGGTTTTCTTTTAATTACACTAAGAAAGAGTATTGCCATTTCCTTGGTACTTAGAGCTTTTAAATTTTTTAAAGCTTTTAAAAATGAAAATGTTACATCATACAGAGAAATGCACACATTGCATATAACTCAATGAAATTACATCAACTGAACATACCTGTGTAAGCAACACTGAGATCAAGAAATGGCACCGGATAAGCCCCTGGAAGCTTCTCTTGTGCTCCTGCTGGTCACCACCAGCACTGGGAATGCACTGTCCTGGCTTCTAACTACATAGACTGGGCTGGGTTTTTTTTTAAGTTTTTTTGTTTGTTTGTTTGTTTTTTGAGTTGGAGTCTCACTCTGTTGCCCAGGCTGGAGTGCAGTGGCTCACTCATGGCCACCCCAGCGTCAACCTGCTGGGCTCCAGCGATCCTTCCACCTCAGCCTTCCAACTACAGGCATGCGCTACCACACTTGGCTACTTTTTGATTTATTATAGACATGAGGTCTCACTAAGTTGCCAGAGCTGATCTCAAACCCGTGGGCTCAGGCAATCCACTCACCTCGGCCTCTCAATGTGCTGGGATTACAGGCTGAGCCACAGAGCCCAGCCTTTTTTTAAGTTTTAATGCAACATCATCACATCTGTGACCCAGTAACTAGAGCAGTGCTTAACTAATTGGTTAATTAATTAATCAGTTCCCCCACTGATCTCTGTGTACATCCTTTCTGGGGTATCCAGGGAGTGTGGCTCTCAAAGGCTGAACTTGAACTACAAAAAAGTGATGAAACCCCAGTGCAAACCTCGGACTCTGGGTGGTAATGAAGCATCGAAGTAGGCTCATCAGTTGTGATGAATGTACCACTCTGGCAGGGGATGTGAATAATGGGAGGAGGCTGACAATGGAGAGAGATTGTGCATGTGTGGGGACAGGGGATATGAAAAAAATCTCTGTACCTTCTGCTCAGTTTTGCTGTGAACCTGAAACTGTTCTAAAAAATAAAGTGCGTATATGTACCTGTATTTTTTAAAGTGATGGTCTCAGAACTGACCTCAGCATTCTTTCGACCCAAGGTAATTGACGGGCATATTTACTGCAATCTGGTTGGTCTGAGCCTTTTGATGGAAGCCACCAGGCGGGCTTTCTTTGGTGCCGTTCACCCAGCTGTGCCATGGCTCTTCAAGCATTCGTGGGACTTATCACATCAGCAGGCTTTTCTTGGAGCCACTGTGCGGTCACTGCCATTTGGGGTGCTTTGCATTTGACTGGGGCTTATATTTAGCCCCATGGAAGCCCAGGGTCCTATTCTTTCTTCTGGGCTTTTCGTCTTTTTCCTCCTGGCTGATGAAGCGGTCGCACTGAACAAGGTCAAAAGGCTGAACGGCAGTGTCAGAAGCAGAAAGCTACAAAGTTATGGTTTCCTGTGCAGAAGAAATACAAGCTAACGAAGGAGGGAGTTCTGGCCCCAAAAGTCGGGGACGACCCGGCAGTTGGGGGCTCTTTCCCATCCCTAGACTAGTACCAATTCCTTCCATCCATTGGGCACCTCCCTCGTCCCATTTCCTTGCCTCTACGGCCAAGTACTACAGTGTCTTCAAAGTACAGCTGTCCCCGACTATGAGGAGCTTCCCTGGGCACTCTTCTTTCCCAACCAGAGCTCTTCTTGTCCACCCACACCCCAACACACACACACACACACACAACCCGCCAGAGTTTACATTAAGTGTGATACTCCGTGCTGTCACAGGCACAGTAATAATGACCTCTCATAGCACTGCTAAGCTCTGTTACAGGTTTACCTGCAGCCCCATGAAGCCCTCTCACCCCAGCCTGTGAAGCCATCCTGGTCTGGTCTCCATTTTATATATGGGAAAAGTGAGACTCTGGGGAACTGACTGATCCGAAGTCTCTTAGCTGGTAAGAGGCAGAGTCAAGACTGGCTCCTCTCTCTGTGGAAGGTGTCACCACCATTCTCATGTGACACAGCCAGTTCATGACTGAGCCCCCCTCTGGGAACTGCCCTGAGTAACAAGGGAGCTGTCTCGGCCAAGGCCACGCCCCCTTCCCAGAGTCCTCTCATATCCAGTGGCTGGGCCGTGTGGGGGCGCAAAGGCTCACCTCCCTTGCGTTCATTCGGGACATCTGTCGATGTCACCTCAGCTCCAGAGTCCCCTTGGAAGAACTGGATTGTCCCATGTATAACCAAACTGTGGCTGGCAACATGGCACCAGGGAAGAAATCCTGCCTGGTGGGTGATTTCATTGCATCGAAGTATCCTTTGCGTTTCTCACTCATGGCTCTACTTTTTGGGGTTGGTGGCATCTTCTAAGACAAGGTGGGCTGAGGCAGCCATTATCCCTCCAGCAGTCCTGGGCTTGTGGTAGAAGAATCTCCTTTTTTTTGGTCCAATGGGGCCAGACCTGTGTCCTCTCATCTGCGTCTGAGGGAGCAATGGGTTTTCTGACACATCTGACTCCCCCATGGCACTCTGAACTGTTGACATGTGGAGGCCAACACCGACTTGTCCCTGGAATTCCCGGGTGTGGGACAGGGTCTTTGACTTTGTGGACACTCAGAAAACATTGCTCAAATGAAGAAATGATCCAGGGACCCAGGAAGAAATCTAGTAATGGTGGAATGACTGCCCTTGCTGGGGGCAGGTGGGTCACCCCAGCTCACCCCTTGTACCATGGATGAGAGCAGCCCACGTCCCTAGGGGGAAGGAGCCCATCCTCTCCTGGCTGTTCCAAGGTCTAGGCTATTCCCGAAGTGGTCTGCTCTTCTAGTGCCTACAGCAATGTAGGGTACAGGCAGGCAGGCACCCCCATTTCCCTTCTCTGTACTTGAGAATCTGTAGAGTTGTGCGACTTTGCTGGTTTTCGCTTTGTATTGCTCAGTTCCATCCATCGTCTCGACAAGCTGCCTTTGTGGCTGGGTGGCACTTACCTGCTTCTGTATTCTCTACATCTCGTTGTCCAGGCCTGAGCCTATTGTAAGCACTTAATTAATTAATATTATCATTGGTAAAAGCTAACCGTTTTTAAACATTTCCTATATGCCGCTTCCTTCCTTCCTTCCTTCCTTCCTTCCTTCCTTCCTTCCTTCCTTCCTTCCTTCCTTCCATCCTCTCTCTCTCTTTATTTCCTTCTTAATAAGTCAGGGTCTCACTTTGTTGCCCAGGCTGGAGTACAGTGGCATACTCACAGCTCACTGCAGCCTCCTGGGCTCAGGTGATTCTTCTGCCTCCACCTCCCAAGTAGGGACAACTATGTAGTTGGGACTACAGGCTCACACCACCACGCCTGGCTAATCTATTGATTTCCTTGTATAAATGAGATCTGGCCAGGCTCGGTGGCTCAGGCTGTAATCCCAGTGCTTTGGGAGGCTGAGGTGAGTGGATTGCCTGAGCCCGTGGGTTCAAGACCCGCCTGGGCAACTTGGCGAGACCTCATCTCTACAATAAATAAAAAATTAGCTGGGTGTGGAAGCACGCACCTGTAGTTCCAGCTACTTGGGAGGCTGAGGCGGAAGGATCGCTGGAGCCCAGCAGTTCGAGGCTGCAGTGGCCGGGAGCGGCCACTGCACTCCAGTCTGAGTAACAGAGTGAGACTCCAACTCTAAATAAATAAATAAATGAGGTCTGGCTCTGTTGCCCAGGCTGGCCTCAAACTCCTGTGCTCGAGCAATCCTCTTGCCTTGGCCTCCCAGAGTGCTGGGATTACAGGAGTGAGCCACTGTGCCCGGCCCCTGACTACATTTCTTAAGTTAATTCATTTGGCCTTCACATCAGCCCTAGAGATGGTTATTCATGTTTTGAAGATGTAGCATCTAAGGCACAGACAAGTCAAGCAACTTGCCCAAGGTCACACAACTGATAAAGCTGTGGAGGCAGGCTTTGGGCACATGTGCCTAACCACAGTTCTGTATCCCTCCAGGGTGCACAAAGTTAAGGCCTTTGAACAAAGAGATAAGGACTAATGAATGTGCCGAGTAGACAGACAAAACAGCAGGATACCCACTGCCTGGTTAGCACTAAGTGCTAGTCCACACTTTTTGCCTCTGGCACTCAACAGTTGGGCTGTGAGATAAGGGAGACTCAGAGAGGTTAAGTAACTGGCCCAAGGTCATCACAGCAAGCACCAGAGCCAAGATTCAACACCAGGCTTCCCAGCACCTGTAAGAGTCCACTTCGCTCGCTATAGCTGTGGGCCATGAGATATTTTCTGCGTAAGAAAGCCCCCATGCCAGCTTCCAGCTCAGGTTGTGACCTCCTGGCGATCTACCACATCACTCCTTTGTCCTGGTTTTTGCACACAATCCCTGCACAGTGCCTGATGAGTGGCAGATAAATGGCAGCTCACATACTCTCCTGTGGGGGGCCTGGTGCCTGGTGGCACTTGGTAAAAACACTGCAAGAACACGCTGGGTCCGTGATGATTTATCCACAAAGGAGGACAAAAGACCTTCTGAAAGAGCAAATCAGATCATGTCTGTCTCGCGGTGGGATGGCAGAGTGGGCCCCTCTGCAGAGGGAACGTTTGAGCGTAGACCTGAGTAGAAAGACAAAAGAGGAAATATACTCCAGGCAGAAGGAGTGGCAGGTCTAAGGCCCTGGGCAGCAAGGAGCTTGGGTGTGACCAAGGGGTTGGAGAGAAGGGAGGAGATGAGGGCTAGAAGGTGGACAGGGGCCAGATCACAGAAGGCATCATGCTTACCTGGTGGGAACTTCAGATGTAGTTCTAAATAGGACAAAAAACCACTGGAGGGCTTTAAAGCAGAGGAGTCCTGTGAAGTGGCTTTCTTTGTGAAATAGCACTGTGGACTGGAAGCAGAGAGATTACAAAGGAGGTAACTGGAGCCATCCGGGTGTTGGCTCAGGCCAGCGTGAGGCAGAAGAGTATTTCAAAGAGGTATGTGCTTTGCAGATGAAGTTGACAGATCTGCTGACAAACTGAATGTTCCAGAGTGAGAGGAAAGGTATCAAGAAGTCAACTTCACTGAGCTAGCCAACAATGAAAATAGCTCTTATTTAACAGTGTGTATGATGTGCCTGGCACTGCTGTCATCACTTAACATATATTACTTCAGTTAATCCTCACAAAACTCTATGAGAGCCAGGCTCGGTGGCTCAGCCTATAATCCCGCGCCTTTGGGAGGCTGAGGTGAGTGGATTGCCTGAGTCCGCGGGTTCGAGACCCGCCTGGGCAGCGAGACCTCATCTCTACAATAAATCAAAAACTCAGCCGGGCATGGTAGCGCATGCCTGTAATTCTGGCTACTCGGAAGGCTGAGGCGGAAGGATCGCCGGAGCCCAGCAGTTCGAGGCTGCGGTGGCCGGGAGCGGCCACTGCACCACAGTCTGGGTGACAGAGTGAGACTCCAACTCAAAAAAAAAAAGAAAAGAAAAGAAAAACTCTATGAGATGGGCATTGTTGCCCTCCCCATTTTAGAGATAAGGGAAACTGAGGCAGAGAAGTTAAGTGACTTGCCCAAGGTCACATAGGTGAGCGAGTGAGTGGTGCTGCTGGGATTTAAACCTAAATCTGGCTTGAGTCTGTGCACTAGAATGTCACCTTGTATTCTCCTCCTCAAAGAGGAATGTACACAGAACGAGGGGTTTTCTGGGCTCCCACATACTTCTCTGAGCCACTCAGTCAGTATGCACAGATAAACTCAGTGGAGGTCAAACAGAGGCAGACATTCCTCCAGGACACAGTCTACACCATGTCCCCACAGGGAACAAATACCAGGTACTGCACAGGGTCCTGCTTAACCAGAAGGGACCCGGGTTCTTAGGACATTCTGAAGGTGTTTTCCTTTCCCATGTCAGAAGCAGGAAGCCAGGCACAGGGGACTCGGGTTGCATCTTTTAGTCGCAGTAAGAGGCAAAAGGTAAGAGTAAAATCTCTACAGATGGATCCAAGGAAATTTACTTGACCTTAGAGTAACTCAATGTTCCCATCTGTAAAATGGGAACAATGTTAATATCCCATGGGGTTATTTAGAGAGTTAGCAAAGTACAATGCCATTAAAAAGTGCCAAGCACACTCTAAGTGCTCTTAAAATATGTAATAAAGAAACAAAATGTAGTTCAGCATGGCGTCTCATACCTGTAATCCTAAAACTTTAGAAAACTGAGGATTACTTGAGGTCAGAAATTTGGCCTCTTGCAAGGCAGGAGGATCACTTAAGGCCAGAAATTTGAGACCAGCCTGGGTAATATAGCATGGCCCTGTCTCTACAAAAAAATAGAATAAAATAAAAATTAGCCAGGCGTGATGGCACATGCCTGTAGTCCCAGCTGCTACTTGAGAGGCTGAGGCGGGAGGATCCCTTGAGCCCAAGAGTTCAAAGAGGCAGTGAGCCATGATTGTGCCTCTGCACTCCAGCCCAGGCAACAGTGCAACAGAGCAAGACCTAGTCTCTGGGGAAAAAAAAAAACAAAAAGAAGAAGAAGAAAAGAAAAGAAAGAAAACAAAAGAAAGAAACAGCAGTGAATGAGGACACAGGGCAGAACTGACGCTTCTCCAAGCCAGGACTGTTGTCCACAGACCACAGACTAGTTTCTGGTCAGTCATCATGTCTGTCCCTGGACCTGACCTATTTGGAAGGTGATTTGGAAAACATGTTAAAGTCAGCCTGCACCAGCCTGTTCTCAATATGAAATCTGAGTCAACAAGAAGGAATGACAGAGCTGAATGTTTGTGCTGGGGTCAGACTGTACTAGGCAGCGAGGAAGTGTGGTTTATACAAGGCTCACGTTCTGTGGGTGGGGAAGCTGCAGGTCTAATGTGGATCTGAGTGAGAGCCCAGCCCGCTGGACGTCTCTACCCTCTGTTTCACGAGCTCCACCAGCTCTTCCAGTCCATAACTGAGTTAAGCATCCCCTCCCTCCCCAGAAAGGCAGTCTATGTTACTTCCCCTGATTTGATGAGTTGCATAACAAAGACAAGTGGAGTGTGAAGAGAACAGTCAAAGCCAGATCACCCCCGAGTTCTAAACCAGCTCTGTCACTTGTTGGCTGTGCTTCCTCGCACAAGTTGCTTACCCTGTCTGTGCCTGTTTTCTCATCTGCAAATAACTGGATGATAATAATAAGTAACTTCGGGTAACGTTGTGAAGGTTAAATGAAAGTATGTGTAAGAGCCGGGCTCGGTGGCTCAGCCTGTAATCCCGCGCCTTTGGGAGGCTGAGGGGAGTGAATTGCCTGAGCCCGCGGGTTCGAGACCCTCCTGGGCAACTTGGCGAGACCTCATCTCTACAATAAATCAAAAAATAAGCCGGGCATGGTAGCACACGCCTATAGTTCCAGCTACTTGGAAGGCTGAGGCGGAAGGATCACCGGAGCCCAGCAGGTCGAGGCTGCGGTGGCCGGGATCGTGCCACTGCCCTCCAACCTGGGCGACAGAGTGAGACTCCAACTCAAAAAAAAAAAAAAAGAAAGCATGTGTAAGTACGTAACCAGTAAGCATGGAATAAATAACAACCACAGTGTGTGCAGCTATTTGTTTTCCAAAAAAATTATAGTCGCTAAAGTATATTCAGCAAAACATTCGCCATTCTAGAACTTTACATAGATGAACTCCTTTATTTCTCACAACTTTCTGAGATAAATCCTATTATCTCCAACTTACAGAAGTGGAAAATGAGACTCAGAAAAGTCAAGCGATTTGCCCAAGGTCACACAGTTTGAAGTAGCAGGATCGGGATTTGAACTTGGGCACTCTGTCCTCATAGTCTAGGCTCATATCCTCACACTAAGTTCTCTCAAGAGTTCCTTTTAGCACTTTTATGTTTTTAAAATCTTTATTTTTTTCTACACCTTTCAGGATCAATAAAAAGATGAGACTGGCCAAAAAGATAAATCTAGCAAGCTTTTCATGCCCTAAAACAATTTCCCTCAACGTGTAGGTTACTGGTGTACCAAGCAGGACCAGCACATAATTTATGGGGTCCAACTCAAAATAAAAATGGGGAGTCCCTTGTTCAAAAAGTATGAAGAATTTCAAGACAGTGAGAACAGAGGATTATATGAAGTAATCCCTTTCAGCATGGGTCCCTTTGCTTGGGTCCTGCGCCCCTGAATGCGGTCCAGATGCAGAGGTCTGGCTTCGCTCGGCCAATAACAGTGGGTGATCAGAGCTCCAAGTCAGCTGTCTAAGGGCCATAAGTGGCCTTGACCTTTTGTCCCAACACTCCTCAATGTGAAAAAAGGCAGAAAGGCCAGGCGTGGTGGCTCATGTCTGTAATCCCTGCAATTTGGGAGGCTGAGGCAGGAGGATCACTGGAGCCCAGGAGTTCGATATCAGCCTGGAAAACATAGCAAGACCTTGTCTCTACAAAAAGCAAATAAATGAATAGATACATGCATACATTTTAAAAAAGGAAATAAGACCATGTGCAGTGGCTCATGCCTATAATCCCAGCACTTTGAGAAGCCGAGGTGAGAGGATTGCCTGATCCCATGGATTCGAGACCAGCCTGGGCAACTCATCTCTATAACAAATTTAAAAATTAACTGGAGCCGGGCTCGGTGGCTCAGCCTGTAATCCCATGCCTTGGGAGGCTGAGGTGACTGGATTGCCTGAGCCCACAGGTTCGAGACCAACCCGGGCTCATCCCGGGGACCTCATCCCTACAATAAAATAAAATAAAATAAATAGCTCGCTATGGTAGTGTGTGCCTGTTGTCCCAGCTACTTGGAAGGTTGAGGCAGAAGGATCGCTGGAGCCCAGCAGGTCGACACCGGGGTGGCCATGAGTGTGCCACTGCACTCCAGCCTGGGTGACAGAGTGAGACTCCAGCTAAATAAATAAATAAATAAATAAGAAAATGAAAAAGGCAGAAAGCTACAGCGTCGTCTGAGCCCAGCAGGTCAAGGCTGTGGTGGCCGTGAGCATGCCACTGCACTCCAGCCTGGGCGACAGAGTGAGACTCCAGCTAAATAAATAAATAAATAAATAAGAAAATGAAAAAGGCAGAAAGCTACAGCGTCGTCTGAGCCCAGCAGGTCAAGGCTGTGGTGGCCGTGAGCATGCCACTGCACTCCAGCCTGGGCGACAGAGTGAGACTCCAGCTAAATAAATAAATAAATAAATAAGAAAATGAAAAAGGCAGAAAGCTACAGCGTCGTCTGAGCCCAGCAGGTCAAGGCTGTGGTGGCCGTGAGCATGCCACTGCACTCCAGCCTGGGCGACAGAGTGAGACTCCAGCTAAATAAATAAATAAATAAATAAGAAAATGAAAAAGGCAGAAAGCTACAGCGTCGTCTGAGCCCAGCAGGTCAAGGCTGTGGTGGCCGTGAGCATGCCACTGCACTCCAGCCTGGGCGACAGAGTGAGACTCCAGCTAAATAAATAAATAAATAAATAAGAAAATGAAAAAGGCAGAAAGCTACAGCGTCGTCTGAGCCCAGCAGGTCAAGGCTGTGGTGGCCGTGAGCATGCCACTGCACTCCAGCCTGGGCGACAGAGTGAGACTCCAGCTAAATAAATAAATAAATAAATAAGAAAATGAAAAAGGCAGAAAGCTACAGCGTCGTCTGAGCCCAGCAGGTCAAGGCTGTGGTGGCCGTGAGCATGCCACTGCACTCCAGCCTGGGCGACAGAGTGAGACTCCAGCTAAATAAATAAATAAATAAATAAGAAAATGAAAAAGGCAGAAAGCTACAGCGTCGTCTGAGCCCAGCAGGTCAAGGCTGTGGTGGCCGTGAGCATGCCACTGCACTCCAGCCTGGGCGACAGAGTGAGACTCCAGCTAAATAAATAAATAAATAAATAAGAAAATGAAAAAGGCAGAAAGCTACAGCGTCGTCTGAGCCCAGCAGGTCAAGGCTGTGGTGGCCGTGAGCATGCCACTGCACTCCAGCCTGGGCGACAGAGTGAGACTCCAGCTAAATAAATAAATAAATAAATAAGAAAATGAAAAAGGCAGAAAGCTACAGCGTCGTCTGAGCCCAGCAGGTCAAGGCTGTGGTGGCCGTGAGCATGCCACTGCACTCCAGCCTGGGCGACAGAGTGAGACTCCAGCTAAATAAATAAATAAATAAATAAGAAAATGAAAAAGGCAGAAAGCTACAGCGTCGTCTGAGCCCAGCAGGTCAAGGCTGTGGTGGCCGTGAGCATGCCACTGCACTCCAGCCTGGGCGACAGAGTGAGACTCCAGCTAAATAAATAAATAAATAAATAAGAAAATGAAAAAGGCAGAAAGCCCTGTCCTCGTGGATAAATCTAAACAGTAGTTTCTTTCTCAGTCTCTGGCATGTCTGAACCAAAGCCCAGTTCTTTCCCCTAAGATTTATTAACCATCAGAATGTTCTGTGTGTGTGGGTTGCCACAGCCCTCACGGTATAGATATATATGTCCCTGTGTTCCCACCGACTCCCCAGCAGACATGTGGCAGCTTCATTCTGAAACACAGTAAAGTCTCCAAGGACTCTCTCCCCCTCCTCCCCCTCCGCCTCCTTCAGCCCCCGCCCCTCTCTCTCATTTCCATGCCTTCCAGGAGTCCCACACAATCAGGAAACCCAGGTAGGTGATGGCAGGCAGGAAAGTAGGAGCTGCGCGCTCCGAGCATGATGGTGATTAGAAAAGCAGAGTCAAGTCCCCGAGATGGCACGGCTGCAAGTCCCTTGGGCCACTGCAGGAGGAAGCTGCAGGCTTGAGCGGGATATTTTTATTCTCCACCTGGGTTCTTCCGGAGGCTCCTGGAACATGGGAGGGGCTTCCCCACCTGACAGCCCCAGGGACTTGGCTCCAGCAAGGAATGGCCAACCTGCTGGCACGTGCCCTACTTTTCCAACGCCTGCACCCCCAGCCCCTTCTCAACGACTCTCAGAACTATTTTTGAAAATCTATTCATTCAACAGGTATTCACTGAGTGGCCACACGGTCATACTGCCACTGACTTTGTGTCTTTCACCAAGGTTTACCCATCTCTGCTTCTCACCTAGACATTCTGGAGGAAGGGGTCTCCTCCAAATGCCAAGGAATGTTTGGACTTCTCCAGTTTGCTTCCTCGGTTGCACCTATCACTCCTCTTCTTCCTATCTGATCACCACCCTCACCATCACCTTTACCATGCTTTGCTTTCCTTTCTTTTTTCTTTTTCTTTTTTAATAGAGATGAGGTCTCACTATGTTGCCCAGGATGGACACGAACTCCTGAGCTCAAGTGATCCTCCTGCCTTGGCCTCCCAAAGTGCTGAGATTACAGGTGTGAGCCAGCACACCCACCCCCGCTATCATTTTAATTGATAACATTTATTGAGCATGTACTATGTGGCAGGCCACATGCTACATGCTTCACACGTGTTGTGTCATTTAATCCTATGGCAAACCTGGGGGCTTTGTACTATTATTCCTGTTTTACAAAGGAGGACGCTGAGGTTCAGAGAGTGTAATTAACTTGCCCAAGGCCACACAGCCTGAGAACCAGGCTGCAGCAATAACTGTGATGTCTTTTCCTCATGAAGGAACTCAGAACTGTCTGGACCTTGTCTACCCTGAGGCATCAAGAGGCAGCACAGCCCTTATTTCTCTGCTCCTCTTCCAAACCCTGGCAAGAGCCCTACCCCTCAGTCTGGGAGGTGCCAGCCCCTGAAACATGCCCCATGCCTTCTCACAGAAGAGCCCAGGATGAGGTTCAGGCACGCTGTCCTTCAAGCCCCTGCCCGAATGCCCAGCATGCTGGGAGCATTTCCTGTCTGTTCTGAAGTGGGCTCCCCCCTCCACGAGCCTGTGTGTCTCTCCCCAGTGAGACAAAGCTCCCGCGGGAAGGTCACGGCCTGCTTTTCCACGTCCCCCACAGAGCCAGCATGGCGTGGGCACCACGTTGTTCAGTGGGGCATCAACTGATTGATCCATCTGTGGCTTCCCTGTATTCTGGCACCTTCCCAGTCCTCTTTGCAGCAGCCCCAGCTGAGACACCTCGAGACTCCATCCCACCTCCCCAAAACTCCAAGCCCCCCATCTAGATCCAGGCTGTGCCTTTTCAGTCCCTGGCTCATGGGAGCAAGTGACATAGTTCTTGCTGAATTGTCTGGCATCCCCCAAGTTCCTGATATGGTGGCCCCATGTGAAATGAAAACAAAGAGACCTGGTTCAAATTCCAAACAAGGAGCATATTTCAAACAGAACTTGGTTCACATTCCAGCTTGGCTTCTTGGCTGGGTCACCCTTAGATAACTTTACTTCTGTAAGCTGCCGTGTCCTCATCAGAGAAATATAGATAAAAATGAGTTCAGATATGGTGGTCCATGCCTGTAATTCTAGCACTTTGGGAGGCTGAGGCGAGGGGATTGCTTGAGCCCAGGAGTTTGAGAAAAAAAAAAGTGGACAGAAAATGATATAACAGGGGACATGTTTAGTATAGAACCTAGGAGAGAGCCATCATGACACCAGCTTCCTCCACTGGGTCCAGGGAACTCCTAATGAGTGAAGGAGTCCCGGAAGTGACCCACCAGGCAGCATAACTACCATCTTCAGCATCACTGCTCACATAGCCTCCACCTCGAGGACCCTGCTATGCACTTTGCTTATATTCTCCCATACAATTGGCCATTCTAATTTGCCAGTCCAGGAAACGAAAGCTTAGAGTTGCTGACAAAGTCAAACAAAGTTATCAGGGCAAGAAGGAGCAGAGGCAGATTTGAACTCAGGGTTGGCCTGGTCCCGAGTCTAAGCCCTTAACTACCGAGTTATCCTGTGAGGTTGCTCTCTCCAAGGCTGTCGGACAGCATCAACACATCGTAGAGGACGATGGGAGGAGAGGTGGATTGAGAGGAGGGGCGATGGGCTCCCAGGACCACAGGCAGAGAGCGAAGGTGCCACTGTCTACAAGAGCTGGGAGAGATGCGGCCCAGCTCGGGCTGTTTGGAAGCCCAGAGCCATGGCACCTCCTTTCTGCTCAGGCCATGGGGCAGCTCTGGCAAAGGGAGGTCTGGAGAGACACAGCCTTGTTTTGGCATCTTGTGCTTGGAAGCCTGAAGGGACACCACCCCCACCACCCTGAGCAGCAGAATCTGGGTTTGTAGAATGCACCAGTGACAGTAAGATGGTGGGCACTCCTGGGATGGCCAGCCTTGTATGTGGGGTGGGCCGACTGAGTAGAAAGACTTTGGACGGACACCATCAGCATCTCCAGATGTTTGTTAGAAATGCAGAACCTGACCAGGCGTGGTGGCTCACGCCTGTAATCCCAGCACTTTAGAAGACTGAGGCAAGAGGATTGCTTGACCCCAGGAGTTCGAGACCAGTCTAGGCAACATAGCGAGACCACGTCTCTACAAAAAGTAGAAAAAAGTAAATGCCGGGTATGGTGGCACTCACTTGTAGTCCCAGCTACTCGGGAGGCTGAGACAGAAAGAATCATCTGAATGCAGGAGATCAAGGCTGCTGTGAGCCATGATCATGCCACTGCACTCCAGCATGGGCAACAGAGTGAAACTATGACTCAAAAAAGAAAGAAAGAAAGAAATGCAGACAGAGCCTTGGGCTGGGTGCAGTGGCTCATGCCTGTAATCCCAGCTCCTCAGAAGGTTGAGATGGGAGGATCTCTCAAGCCCAAGAGTTCAAAGCTGCAGTGTGCTATGATTGCGCCACTTGTGCTCCAGCTCCGGGCAGCAGAGTGAGACCCTCCCTCTAAGAAAGGGAAAAAAAAGAAAAGAAAAGAAAAGTAGAATATTGGGCCCCACCCCTGACTGGCTAAATCAGAACCTCTGGAGACAAGACCCAGGGGTTCTGATTTAACAAGGCCTCCAAGGAGATTCTGCACCCCTTGACGTTTAAGAAGGACTTCACTGAAAGATAGTGGTGCATGAGAGGTGAGAATTCCAGCCTCTGAGCCTTTGCACTTGTTGGTCACCCTGCCTGGATGCTCCCCCTCTTATTCTTAGCATGACTTTCCATGACTCTCATCTGGCCTAGGCCCAGGGGTCCCCTCTCTGAGAGGCTTCCCTAGCCTCCCACTGTGGCTGTGGCAGGCTCTCCTGCCACCTTGTTTACTTCCTTCAAGGTACATCTTTCATGCGGCAAGGTTTTTGTTTCTTCTCTTTCTCTCCTCTATCCCCAAAGGCAAGGACTTTGTCCCTCAGCCTTCCCAGAGGCTTAACACATGGTGCTTAGCACATAGTAGGCACTTGGGACACCCTTTCAAACAAATGAATGAATGAACACTGGCTTCCTGCCTGGTGCCCAGACTCTGAGGTCCAACTTCCAACCAAAACCGGCTACTAGGCTCATCGCCCCTGGTCAGCCCATGCCACCTCCTGGCAGCACTGGTCTTACAGCTAAGGAGGAAATGTCTTGTAGGGGGAAGCATCTGCTACAGGTGCCTTCAGCCAAATCCTGGCTGCTCTAATCACATGACGAGTGCCTGTTAACGCTGCCCCTAGAGGCTTGAAAAATCTGCCCTGCCCACCCCAGACTGAAGGGTATGGGGGCTAACTAACCCCTTTTTTCTACCAGCCAAGCTACCCACACAGCCCACCAGTAGGAGCCCCCCCACCAGCTGCAGGTGGCACCTACCATGCTCGATATGTGATATCCAGACATGGCATTAAATGCCATCTCACCACATGGCACAAAAGCTATTTCCTTTTCAATTCACGGTATCTGGCTGAAATTTAATAACATCATTTTGTTTTCATTGTGTTTATTTTTACAGTGGCCTTCTATTTACAGCCAGAGATGCTAGCTTTTCATTTACAGTTGGGTTATAAAGTTTCCTTTGAAAATAAATTTAAGTTAAAAAAAGAAAGTGAGTTGATTTAAAGAGCGTCAACCTAAATAATAGAGAAGAAGATTCTGCAAGGGAAAATAATGTTCATTAGGGAAGAGGCCCTGCAATGGGAATATGTGCCTGCCCTAGCGGCCCACGTGCAAATTCAGGGAGGTAAAGGAAGACACTGGTTTTTAAAGGGAAAATGAGGAGGATTACATAACTGTTTTGAGATAATTATCCTTGACTGCAAAGATCAATAACAAAGGTGGACAGGCAGTTGCTGGGCAGATGCCCCTGCAGAAGTCTTTTTTGGTGTAAGGTTGCGATGGCCTCCGTACAAGGTTGTGGTTTTACAGTGTTTGGGGATCGTCCTTGTTATTAGGCATTCACACATGAGAACCCTCTCTCCGTGACCTTCTCTGGCTCTCTGTTTTACGGGCTTTTCATACAAGTGACTCCATTTTGATTCTGATGACTTTTGTCAGAGAAATGTAAAATCAATACCAAAGTATGTGATAGAAATATGTGGGGAAAGACCCAGAGACTAGGGAATATGTGGTTTGCTGTACTCGCCATGCTATAGAGCTGCGGTCTCAGACTCAGATGCATTTCAGGAATGAAAATGATTAGGATTTTACAAAGGCAGAGGGGTTCATTTACCAGAGGACTTAGCACCTCTGGGACAGCACCCTACAATCAAATCCATGAATCACCCTGCAGTAAAACTTAGAAAGAGTCACAAGAAGTGAGATAAAGATGAGGAATCATTTCCCAAGTCAGTTCAGATCAGATTTTGCCCAACGAGTCCATGTGATAAACTCACAATTTTGCTGCTGTATAAACTCCAAGGATCAATGACAAGGTATTTCTCTTTTTTTGGATCTATTTGGACTTCAAAAATTTGCATAAGGGATTGTGGATCTTAGAAATAATACTAATACTAATACTAATCCTGGCTGAGAGTTGAGTATTTCACCTGTTTGATCGTATACAATCCTCATGGCAACCCTAAGAGTTAAGTACTATGATCACAGTAGTCCTTCCTTATCCACAGTTTCACCTTGCTTGGTTTCAGTTACCTGTGGTCAACCACGGTTCAAAAGTATTAAATGGAAAATTCCAGAAATAAGCAATTCATACATTTTAAATTGTGCCCCTTTCTGAGTAGCATGATGAAATCCTGGCCTGGACATGAATTCTTTTGTTGTCCACGTTGAAGATGCTGCCCACCTGTTAGTCACTTTGTTATCAAATCGAATGTCATGGTACACAGTGTTTGTGTTCAAGTCACCTTTACTTTACTTAACAATGGCCCCAAAGCACAAGAGTGGGGACACTGGCAATTTATTTTTTATTTTTATTTTTTGAGTTGGAGTCTCACTCTGTTGCCCAGACTGGAGTGCATTGGCCGCTCCTGGCCACCGCAGCCTCGACCTGCTGGGCTCCGGTGATCCTTCCGCCTCAGCCTTCCGAGTAGCTGGAACTACAGGTGCGCGCTACTACGCCCGGCTCATTTTGATTTATTGTAGAGATGAGGTCTCGCCAAGTTGCCCAGGCGGGTCTCGAACCCGCGGGCTCAGGCAATCCACTCACCTCAGCCTCCCAAAGGCGCGGGATTACAGGCTGAGCCACTGAGCCTGGCTCACTGGCAATTTAGATATGCTAAAGAGAAGACTTCACGTCCCTCCTTTAAGTGAAAAGATGAAAGTTTTTGACTTACTAAGGAAAGCAAAAAACTGTGTGCAGAAGTGGCTAAGATATAGAGTAGTAATGTGAAAATGTGAAATTGTGAAAGGAAAAAGGAATTCATGCTAGTTTTGCTGTTGTGCCTCAAACTGCAACACCAACTGCCACAGTGCTGTGAGAGCTTCTATTACCGCATACTGTTAAAATTGTTCTATTTTATTAGTTAGTTGTTTATCTCTTACTGTGTCTAATTGATACATTAACATTATCATCTCTAGGTGTGTACAGGAAAAAGCATAGTAGAAATTTGGTTCGGTGCTATTTGCAGTTTCAGGCATCCACTGGGGGGTCTTGGAACATAGCCCCCACATATAAGGGGAGACTGATGTATACCCATTTTCCAGATGAAACCTCAAGTGGTTAAGGCATTTGCAAAACTGCACAGCCAGGGAGCCTGTATTGGAAGGCAGACAGGCTGGAGAAGGAGAGCAGTGAATGGCCTACCTCAGACGTAGCCACCCTCACCCTCACCCCCACCCTGTGCCCTGCTGATGACTTCCAGTCCCCTTCTTGACCAGTATGCACACATCAGCCTCATTCCCGCTTTGAGAAGGAGAGAACACCATTTCCAGACACCCCAGCCAAACACAGCCTGCAAGCAGTTCTGTGAGGTCATCAGCACCTTGAAGGAGCCCTGGCCACCCCTGTGGCCACCCCTGTGGCCACCCTTGACGCCACAAGCTGCCAAGATAGGCTGGAGCATCACGGCCACGCTTTCTCTCAGCCTTCTACTCTGTCCTCTCCCCACTAAACACCCTCTTTTTTCCCTTTAGCTGCCTTTTTTATTGAACACACAAATTCTGTGCCAGGCAGTGCTTAGCTAAACATTTTCTTATACATTAGCTCTGTTTTTAGAAGACTTTTAAATTTGAAAAATACAGGGAAATTCAGCCAAGAAAAAAAAGTCAAACTCCCTCATACGGCACTTTTAAGAATAGTGTAAGAGGCAAAAGTTTTCCCACCATTCTGCTTCTCAAAGTCAACTTCTGTCCCAAC
Source organism: Carlito syrichta (assembly GCF_000164805.1). Lineage (NCBI taxonomy): Eukaryota > Metazoa > Chordata > Mammalia > Primates > Tarsiidae > Carlito > Carlito syrichta. The sequence goes on from NW_007001811.1 coordinate 201,461, forward strand.
CCAGAGGTAACCAGTGCTTAAAGTAACCTCAATCTTTTCCTGTGCTACTGAGACATATCTATGTCCATATCTATATCGACAACTATACCTATATGTTAATCAATATCTACCTTTTAGTTGTCAAGCCACAAAACACCTACATACAGTTGCTCACGTGCTACACCCCAAGTCCCAGGGCCACCATTCATATACACTGTCTTACAACTCACATATATTTTTTGTCTTACGAAAAAAAGGAGAAAAAGTCTTCCATACTGAACTGTAACTTTTAAGAGATATATCCAGGTTGGGTGTGATGGCTCACATCTGTAATCCCAACATTTTGGGAGGTCAAGCGGGGAGGATTGCATGAGCCCAGAAGTTTGTGACAAGCCTGGGCAACATAACAAGATCTCATCTCTACAAAAAATCAAAAAATTAGCCGGTGGGTAGCATGGCACACACCTGTAGTTCCAGCTACTTGGGAGGCGAAGGTAGAAGGTTCACCTGAGCCCAGGAAGTTGAGGCTACAGTGAGCTGTGATCGTGGCACTGCACTCCAGCCTGGACAACAGAGTGAAATTCCAACAACAAAAAAAAAAAGGAAGGAAAGGAGGAAGGAAGGGAGGAAGGGGAAAAGAAGAGAAAAGAAAAGAAAAAGAAAACAATGAAATATCCATTATGGATGTCTTTCCTGGTCACCATTGATCAGGGTTTCCTTATTTTCTGTGATAGCTGCCAGATAGCCCATAGTATGTGTGTACCTTAATGAATCTTCTCTTTCTCCTCATGAAGATTATCCAAGATATTTCCAACCTTTTTGCTTTTTTTACTGTCCTTTTAATACTCATAGCAGTGTTCTTAGGATATCATTTTACCCTTCTTAAGCTGAGAAACTGACGCTCAGAGAGGTAAGATAACTAGCTCAGTTAGTAAATGGGTAGCAGTCCCAGGTTGATCTGATTTCATGTTTATGTCAAGCAGTTGAGCCTGAGGATGGATCCCAGCAACTCTCAGTAAGTCAAGATTATCATCTCACAGGCTGATATTGATAAGTACCAACATGCAAATGAAAATATTACCTTTGCCTGGAAGGGCAGAGGGAAGAAGAATAACATTAACTTTTATTTAACACCCAGTAGGTACCCAGCACCTTACTAGATGTTTTATATACATTATTTTATTGCATTCTCAAAAGACAAGCAACGATAAAGCCTACTAGAAAGGCACTAGCATCCTATTTACAAAAAGCTGAAGCTCAGGAAAAGTAAAGAGCCCAGTGACCCACAGGAAGTGATGGAGCTCAGATTCGAACCCACATCTTCCTTCCTTGCTGATGGATACAGATCTCAGCCCACAAACCCACGTGAATGTAAATAGAACTTTATTTTTCTGCAAGTGAATTTAGTTTTTTAATTTCCCACCTATACGTTCCCCCTGCCCAGTTTTCCCATCTCATTTTCTGGCAATACTACTTACCCAGTCACGCAAGTCAAAGACTGAGACATCCTTGGTACCTCAGTTTCCTCCATACCCAACACACCAAATTTTGTCAGCTCTGCCTTCAAAATACCATCTTAACTGAAGGCAACGGCTTCTCCTGTCTCCTGAGCTTCCCTTATCCCAAGCCACCAACACCCACCCCAAGATCATTCTCCACCTGACAGCCTGAGGGACATCTTTAAAATGTATAACCCAGCTGGGCTCGGTGGCTCAGCCTGTAATCCCGCGCCTTTGGGAGGCTGAGGTGAGTGGATTGCCTGAGCCCACGGGTTCGAGACCAGCCTGAGCAGCAAGACCTCATCTCTACGATAAATAAAAAAATCAGCCAGGCCTAGTAGTGCATGCCTGTAATTCCGGCTACTTGGAAGGCTGAGGAGGAAGGATCGCCGGAGCCCAGCAGGTGGAGGCTGCGGTGGCCGGAAGCAGGCACTGCACTCCAGTCTGGGCGACAGAGTGAGACTCCAACTCAAAAAAAAAAAAAAAAAAAAATGTACAACCCAGTTGGGTGCGGTGGCTCACGCCTGTAATCTCAGCACTTTGGGAGACCGAGACAAGAGGATTGCTTGAGCCCAGGACCTCAAGACTAATGAGCCTGGGCATCATAGTGAGGTCTCATCTCTATAAAAGATAAATAAATGAAAAAATTAGCTGGGTGTGGTGGCATGCGCCTATAGCCCCAGAGAGTCAGGAGGCTGAGGAAGGAGGATTGCTTGAGCCCAGGAAGGCAAGGCTGTAGTGAGCCCTGACTGTGCCACCGCACTTTAGTCTCTGGGTGACAGAGTAAAAAAGCACATCCCATCTCATCCCTCTCCTGCTTAACCTCCTGCCTCAAGCCCCCAACATACTTGGAAGAAGTGCTCCTCGGTGGCCTTCAAGCACTCCTTCTTGTGGCCTCAGCCTTTACCTTCTTTTCCCTCTACTCTCCTGTGCCCTCCTGGGTCTTTTCTGTCCCTCATTGCCAGCACAGGGTTAGTCCTTTCTCCCTTCTGCAGGAGTGCTTCCTTTGATCTGAAATGAGGCTGGTCCTTTCCCCATTCTGCTTCCGGGCCACACAGCCCATCAGGGATATCCTCCCTGCCTTGTCTTTCTTGGTCACTCCAATCCCCTTATCCTGCTCAATGTTCTTTCTAGCTCTGATCACTGTTTGAATCATCAGTTTCATTGTCCTCCCTGACCCCTCCACCCCGAGAGGCTGTCTGTATAATGCCCCAGGAGCCCCAGTGCCTACAGAGTGCCAGGTACATAGTAGCTATTTATTGAAAAAAATGAATGAATGAATCTGTTATGAGTCTGTGGTCACGAAGGAAGAAGGAAGGAATTTAATCTCAACCAGTTCTTTAATCACAGCAGAGTCCTTCACCTAAGGGGTATCTATGTTCTGAGGACCAAGAGGGGTGTGTCACCTGGTCTGGGTCATTTATCCATGCCAACATCTGCTGAGATGTTCTCATTCCCTGGGACCAAGGAAGAAACGTGAGGTGCATGGGAATGAGGGTTGGGGGAACATCAGTCGACATTCGGAAGAAGCTGAGCGCAGTGGCTCACACTTGTAGTCCCAGCACTTTGGGAGGCAGAGGCGGGAGGATGGCTTGAGCTGAGGAGTTCAACACCAGCCTGGGTAAAAAATTTTTAAAATTAGTCAGGCTTGGTGGCACACTCCTATAGTACCAGCTACTCAGGAGGGTGCACAGGAGGATGGCTTGAGCCCAGGAGTTGGAGGCTACAATGAGCCATGATCCTACTGCACTCTAGCCTGGTTGGCAGAGTGAGACCTTGAATCAAAAAAAAAAAAAAAAAATCCAGAAATGAAGGAAATACTCAATATTCATCCCATTCATTAATTGGTTCACATGTTTATTTAACAGCCTACTATGTGCCAGGCACTAAAACGACAGCAGTGAACAAGATAGAGACATTCTCTTGAAATTTATAGTTGAGTGAAATAAACAGACATATCCTTAAATTCACAATTAATTATTTCTAATATGTCCCTGAAAGAGAAACATGGAATGCCGTGGGGACAAATAATTGGATGGCATCCACCTAAGGACATATTTACAATAAGATCTGAAGCACAAGTAGGAATTGATCAAATGGAGAATGGATAGGGAGGGATGTTTGAGGCTGAGAGTGCACATGCAAAGGCCCTGAGGCAGAAAAACAAAAACAAATTCTGCGCAAGTGGAGTTTGGTGAGAAAGATCTGAAGGTGGGCCGGGGCCAGATCACACAGGGCCTTGTAGCTCAGGTGATGGATTTTTGTCACTATCCAACTTGAAGCCACTTTAAGTTTCTCACAGACCTATACACACATGACCTGCATTCAGTAAATACGTAGGAAGCACGGACTAGCTACCAGGCCGAGTACAAGATGTTAGAGATCCAGTAGTGCTTATATTCTAAGGAAGACGTCAGAAAAGCAGCAAGACAATAAATATACACAAGATAATCAGCACACACACAGATAATCATAAGCTCTCTAAAGGAAGTGACTGGAGGTGTTGAAGTGAGGCAGGGACCAGAAGGGCGGGGAGAGAGTGGTCCAGGCAGAGACAGCATCAATGCAAAGGCCTGGCTGCCCTCACCAGGACTCACACAGTCACATCCACACACAGACGCCATGCGCCCACTTGCATTTACATCTGCTCTTCCAAAATGCATTTGCATCCACCTCCGATAACCTGGGATGCATCCCCCACCTCACCCCATGCACACACGCACGCCCCCTCCTTGGACACTCCTGGCTCAGAGACGGCCCCCACCACACCCCGATCCTGTGCCAACCGGCAAAGATTCTGGGGGCGGAGTAGGCTGAGAGCACTGCTCCCCCACCCCAACCCCGAGAAGGCCCCGCCCTCTTTCTTCTGCCTCAGGCCCTGATTCCTTGCCAAGAGGCCTGGGGGTGGCAGCTCAGACTCCGGGAACCACCAGGGTGTCCGTGTAGGTTGAAGGGAGGCAGCCGGGCTCTTTACCTTGCAGAACTAAATCCCAGTGTGGTGTTTGCTCAAAACGCCAGAACTATTCCTGGATGTCAGGTGCAGTTAATGGTTGCCATGGCAACCGCCCATGCTTAATGAATAGAAGAGCGTAAAAGACGCCCCGGATAAATGTCAGAACCCGGGATGGATTTGCTTGGGAGCAAATCTGTTAGTGCTGGGCAGAGCTGACCAGTGAAGGTTGAAATGAGCAGTCCAGGATGACTGGAAACAGATTCAGGAGTCTCTTCCCTTCCTCAGTTTAGCATAGTCAGAATTCTAACATTTAACAAAATGTCAAACAATGTGGTTCTTTACACAGACAGTTAAACATAGGATGCTGTTTTGTGGGTTTGATTCTGCACATGTTTACAGAGTTTACAGGGGTCAGAAATCTAAGCCCAGTTCTGTCAGGAGTTGAGACATCACTTTTTAAAAAACTCTCTGCATTTTTTTTTTTATAATGAAGAAAGTGTCGAATTAGGATTTAAAAATAATCTTTGGAACTCCAAGCCTCCACACGTTATATTGTCGTTTTGCCATTTAGGTGCTACTTGCAGGATTAGAAAACAAATGGCGAGGTCTGGTGACGAGACATAGGTTAAATGCTGCAAGATGAACATCCCTGCGGTCTATTAGGCGTCTCAGTACTGTGCGCATAGCTGCATTTGGGAACGTTGTCAGAGTCTATTGGCATTGGTGAGAGTGAAGCCCAAGTTCAAGGTACGGCCAGCTCTGCACTCACAGCTGCAGTTGGATACTTAGGGCTTACCCTGGCTGTGATGCTTGCTTGTTGGAAGACCTCAAGAAAACCTCAGAGGGCCTCGACCTCAAGTCTTGTAAGAGGGAATAACACCCCCACGCCCCCAAGTCCACCTTGGCTGTTTCCAAGATTTCAGATACTCCCAGAGGCCAAGTCCTTCATGGGATGTAATGATGATGCAATGGGTCCATCTGGTGACAGAGGCTGAAGCACCTCCCTGCGGTCAGAGCACTACTCTCAGACTCTGAATGCATCAGAATCCTGGCAAAATCTGTTAAAAAACACAAATTCTTAGTCTCTCGTTCAGGGCATTTTATCATGGCTCAGGATTACATTTTGTTTGTTTTTAACAACAACCTAGGTGATTCTCACCCAGGTGGGTCCAATTTTTCCAGGATCTCTGAAGGAGAGATGTCACCTCACAAAAGCAGCTGAGATGATGGGGTCACAGCTATGACTCTTGTTCTTGTCAACCTTCTCCCCAGATCCCCAACAGCAGCTACAAAATCTTCTGGGGTCTGGAAAGAGAATGAGTTCTAGACTGAAATTTTTAGTGCCTAACCAAGGCAGAGTTAAGAAGACTTTTAGGCTGGGTGCAGTGGCTCACACTTGTAATCCCAGGACTTTGGAAAACTGAGGTGAGAGGATTGCTTGAGCCAGGAGTTTGAGACCAACCTAGGCAACATAGCAAGACCCTATCTCTACAAAAATTTTTTAAAACTAGCTGGGCATGCTGGTGCATGCCTGTAGTTCCAGCTACTCAAGAGGCTGAGATGAGAGGATCGACTTGAGTCCAGAAGGCCAAGGCTGTAGTGAGCCAGAATCACACCAGTTCCAGCCTGAGCTACAGAGTGAGACCCTTCCTTAAAAGAAAGAGGAGGAGGAGGCCAAGAAGACTTTTAGACATAAGCAATGAAATGGTCATGGTGACCATCTAATCCTCTTAGATCTCTTACATTAAAGTAATAGCACTAAGCTATTAAATATGAAAAAACAACACACTTCTGATTTTTTTTCCCATGGCATTCCAATATTTTTTGGTAAATGCCAAATCATTTCTAGTTCTCATTCTTGGTACCCCTGCTTTGCTAGTATCCCAAACACATGACTGTTCTGCCTAATTGGTGAATCATACGGCAGTGCCTGTGAAGGTCAGGTTCTGTGTTCGTGAACTACAGCATGCCCTGCTGCCTAGAATAGGATGAATTGGCTCTTGACTCTGAGCCCTAGGATTGACCAGAATCTGGGCTCTGGAATAGGCTGTTGTTTCCTTTGGACCCTTAATTGTCCAAACAATTAAAGACCAGAAAAAACATTTCACCTCAAACCTCCCCAACCCATAGGCTGATTGAGCAAAGTGCTCAACAACAGGCTCTTCAGAAATAAAGCAGGCCTACTAACTGAGCGCAGAGAAGGACAGGGAGTGCCAATAGTGCTTTCCTCCTCAAACTTGGTTATAAGGCAGGACTGTCTTGCGATGGGGGCCAGGGTCTTTCTGTCTCTCTCTGTCTCTGTCTCTCTCTCTCTCTTTCTCTCTCTCTCTTACTCTTTCTCTCTTGACTCTTGATGGCTGTTCTACCCCTGTCTCCAGCAGCTTCTTCAAAGGGCTTCAGGTCACTTTGAATGATTCCTCTAAGATGCATTTGCATTCCTGATCTTCCACAAGCTCCTGGCATCCAAAGAGACCTTTTACACTGTAAATCAGAGTGTTTTTCATCATGCTGACAGCCTTTCAAAAGCGTGGACCATGAATACTCTTTTCCGTTCCCAACCCCGTTCAGTAAGGTACTCCGTGGTCAGAGCCTGTGCCTTGGTGGAAGGGCCTGGTCTCATGGCTGTTTCCCCTCCCTTCACTCACCCTATTCCAGGTGCCCTGTGTTCCTGTTGGTTCTGGAAATACCTAAGTGATATTCTTGCTTGGGGCTTTTGCACTTGTGGTTCCTTCTGTCTGAAAGGGTCTTCTCTCTCATCTTCCCATGAATGGCTTCCTCTTGTCTCTCAGGTTAGTTGGCCAGAGAGGCCCTTCCGGCACCCCCGTCTCCCCCTCACAATTGTCCTACCCCTACTCAATCATGATCTATCTAGGGTTTATTATTTTCATGGTACTTAACACTATCTGAAACTATCTTTTTCTTTTTACTGATGCATTTGTTTCATTTATTTTTTGTTTATTTGTTTACTCTAGGTCTCTCCTTACTAGACTATAACAGCCTTGAGATTCTGTTTTGTTCACTGATCAATTGCAGATGCTCAGGACAGTGCTTAACAGAATGTAGACACCTCAGTAGATATCTGTTGAACAAAGAATGAATCAGAATGCGCACCAATTGCAGTTCTGTTACATCAGAAGAAAATGTTTATTTCTCAGCAACTCACCCATGTGGTCCTCTGATTAAAAGTGGTAACTCCTCATTGCTGTACCCCAAGTGCTTCCTTTTGCTCAGAGACCGAGTTTCATTTAGGGTCCTCATTACCATGAACTCATTTTCCAGATCCCTGTATGTGTGAGTTCCATGGACAAGCAGGTAAACTCTGTCTTAATATGAAGATGTGTATTAACAACGTGGCTACTGATAAAAATCAGTCTCTGCAGTAACATTCCCCCGACTCCACACCCCTGGCCCATTTAACACTCTGTGACTCACATTTCTGTCTGGCAGCCTCTCTCTGATTGCCAGTCTTTGTCAACATTCGACTATACAATGCAAATAGGAGGGAAAATGTAACATGCCAACCACAGGCAAATGAGCCTGAGGGGTTAGGGGGGTAGGGAGACAAAGCTTACAATGGAAGAAGAGAAAAGTGACAAGAATTACGATGTGATAGGCACATCCAATGATTTGAATATCAAAGGATTAACAGAAGTCCTTGGGAAAACTGATGACATGTTCAATTTTTTTTTTTTTTTTTACTTTTTTGGCAAAAATGACCCACTTTATGATTCTATCAGGGAAGTGAAGGATTTCCTATCAGAAAAAAGCCACACTGACAATTTTTGAGCACCGTGATCAACAGTGCCCATTCTCATCTAGAATGAGGCTGAAGTTCCCCCAACTTTTTTTTTTAAGTCAGGGTCTCACTCTGTCTCCCAGGCTAGAGTGTAGTGGCTCCATCCCAGCACTGCAGCCTCGACCTCCTGGGCCCAAGCGAGCAATTGGGATTAGAGGCCTCCCACCTCAGCCTCCTGAGTAGCTGGGACTGGAAACACATACCACTATGCCCAGCTAATTTATTTTTATCTTTTGTAGAGATGAGGTCTCACTATATTACCCAGGCTTTTAGTCCCTATGTTTAAGTGGATTCACCTGAAAGCTGTGGTTCTCGACCTTAGTCACATAGTTAAATTCACCCAGGGATGTTTTGAAAAATCCAGATGCTCAGACAAATTAAATAAGAAGAATCTCTAGGGGTAGAACTTGAGCTTCCCATTCCAGCACTGCAGCAAATAGGAGAGAAAATGTAAATTTTCAGACTCCCTCCCCTCCCAAGGTCATTCTCAGTGAGCCAACATTGAGAATCCCTGTTTCAAGGTATCCTTATCCTCAGATAATAAAGATCTGTAACACCAAGAGTCCAAACATCCTTACAGTCTGGGGGTCACTCTTGTTTTCTTAACACAAGTACACAGGGAACATGAACAAACATAATATTTGGTCCTCTTTCCTGAATCTCAAGGCAGATGCATCACAATGGGGATCTTACAAAGGACCCACATCACTGGACCCAGAGCCCAGGGTCTCGGTTTCTAGTCAACTTTGGTTTTGAGCTCTGAGCTGGGCTTTTGGGACCTGGAACGTGGTCGCAGTTGGACTCGTGGCTGAGATGGATGCCAAGCTCTGGGCACAGGATTGGCCCTGTTTCTGAGTTTGACCAGGTTCTGGGCACTGCAGCTGGGCCAGAGGAGGGGCTGCTGATTAGGGGTGCCAACTCTCACACTGAGCACATGGTAACTGCACAGAACCTTCTCCAAAGAAATGTCCCTTTGTTAGATTGGTGACCCCACAGCCACCAAAGTCTGCCCAGAACTGTGAGTGCCCAGAACTACTCGCAACCTGAAGGAGATAGGTGCAAGGGTCCCTTCTGGAAGACTGGAGAGGTGATAGATTTCCCACTTCACCCCCATTTAGGGTCTCCCTTCAGGACCACAGACTTGGAAAGGTTGGACCTTGGATGACAGTCTTACTTCCCCAGGCTTCTCTGCTCTCGATCTAGTATTTCTTGACTTGAAGCCAAAACCACTAAATGCATAACTGTCTTCGAATGACCCAGAAAAGCTCAGTCTGGCCTTTGGCCAAACTTGGCATAGCAGGTGGTCTAGTTCTATTCCCTCTGGAGGGTGATGGCTCCTTGGGCTCCCTGCCCGGGTTAGCCCTGCGTGGGTATGCACACATGCATGTGCCCACATATCCAGGTCTGCACATATCTGTGTACCCATGTCTGTGTGCAGACATGCACATGTTCACGTGCCTGGGTGAGGGCAGGAGAAAGGAGACCATCCTCTCCAGGTTCCCACTGGTTTTCTCTCATCCTATGCCCAGAGCAGAGATAATAATGACAATATCTGTCCCTTGTTAACCCTCTCTTGGTGCCTAGCACTGTGTTAGTGCTATTCGGAGGATTTTGCTAAGAACTCAGGGTCTAGGGTTAGATCAACCTGGTTTTATGCCTGTTTCCCCATCTGCAAACATATTTTTTAAATTAAGATACACTAGCATAATACTTACCATGTACTAAGCAAGGCTCTAAAGCACTTCCACTCCTCACAAAAGCTCTAGGGGTAGATACCATTATTATTCTCAGCTTACAGAGGAGGAAACTGAGGTACTCATAAATGAAGAACCTTGCAGAGCTAGGATTCAAATCTAGGCGTTTGGTCTCCAAAACCCAAGCCCCTCACCCACCCAATGGCTGATAGCAGCACCTATTTCACAGAGTTGTGAAGGAATACCTGAAGGTCCCTTAACCTGAGGACTGGCAGAGTACCTCTAAACAAACAGTGGATAATATAATGATTTCTTTTGAAATGTCCAACAATCTGGAGATTGTTAACTTTTTTTTTTTGAGGCAGATCTCACTCTGTCACTCGGACTGAAGTGCAGTGGCATGATCATGGCTCTCCACAGCCTAAGCCTCCTGGGCTCAGACAATCCTCCCATCTCAGCCTCTCGTGTAGCTCAGACTACAGATACACACCACCATACCTGGATAATTTTTTTATTTTCCTACAGAGACAAGGTCTTGCTATGTTGCCAAGACAGGTCTAGAATTCCTGAGTTCAAGCAATCCTCTTGCCTTGGCCTTCCAAAGTACTGGGCTGACAGGTATGAGCCACTGTGTCTGGCCTACTAACATTTTTTAAATGAGGTGCTCAGGACTCAGGGGAATAATTCAATGACTCAAGGTATCTTAGTCCGTGCGGGCTGCTATAATAAAGTACCATAGATGGCTTACCATAGTAACCAAAGTACCATGGATGACTTACAGACAGCAGAAATTTATTTCTCACAGTTCTAGAGGCTGGAGGCTGGAGGTTGGAGTAAGGTGGGGTTCTGGTGAGGGCTCTCTTCCAGGTTGCAGAATGCCATCTTCTTGACACTTCACATGGCAGAAAGAAGGCGAGAGAACTCTTTGGGGGTCTCTGCTATAAGGACACTAACTTCATTCATGAAGGCTCCACCCTCATGACCTAATCACCTCCCCAAGGCCTCGCTCCTAATACTGTCCCTTGGAAGTTAGGTTTCCAACACATAAATTTTTTTTTTTTTTTTTGAGTTGGAGTCTCACTCTGTCACCCAGACTGGAGTGCAGTGGCCGCTCCCAGTCACCGCAGCCTCGACCTGCTGGGCTACGGCGATCCTTCCCCCTCAGCCTTCCAAGTAGCTGGAACTACAGTCGTGCACTACCATGCCCGGCTAATTTTGATTTATTGTAGAGATGAGGTCTCGCCAAGTTGCCCAGGCGGGTCTCTAACCTGCGGGCTCAGGCAATCCACTCACCTCAGCCTCCCGAAGGCGCGGGATTATAGGCTGGGCCACCGAACCCGGCTAACGCATAAATTTTGAGAAGACAAAAACATTCAGTTCATTGCGTGAGGTCATCCAACTAGTAAGTTCATGGTGGGAGAGGGATTCAAAGACAAGCTTGAGGGCTGCAAAGCTTGAGTTCCAGCCAGTACACCACATCACTTCTCTAGAGGTCAAGTAGGTACCCACTGAAGAAGGGGCAGCCTATGTGTTCCTGGATTGCAACCGTCCAACTTGTTTATACAAATTTACAGCTGAGCAGCCTCAGACCCCTTCATGATTGTTGATGACCATTTCCTGGGATCCGGTTGGGGCCTGCACTGCTGGGATCTGAAAGGAAATAGAATGGTGGTCACTCTGAGCCCCATGTTCAGCTCAAGTAACTTGGAAACACCACTTTTGATGGAGATAGATGACCAGAGCTTTAGGAGTTCGAAATGCCGACATCCCACTTTCCTGACTCCCTCCCCACTGGTGCATGCTTGGAAGTCACCCAGGACCAGGTAGGGCCTTTAGGTTTCCCCAAATCTGGTTGTCCCAAGGTTACTTCCAACCCTGAAAAAGAGCTGGGGCTGATCTTGGTCCACATGCAGCTCAGTTTCCTAGATTTTCTTAAGATCCCAGCTAGAAGGGCAGTTGATGGACCCCAGGGAGCTACTGCGGTAGGCCCTCCTGCTCCCCATGGGCCACCTCTTTGGTTCCTCAAACTCACCAAGCTCATTCCCACCTTAGGGCCTTTGCACCTGCAGTTTCCTTTGCCTTAGAAAGCCCTTCGTCAAACAGCCCTCTCTTTTTTAAGGTCTGAGCTCACATGCTCCCTTTCCTACCACCCTATCCACTAATTGTCCCAGCCCAGGGCAGTCACCATCACATTATCTTGTTTTGTATCCTTCAAAGCATAGTTATCTTGCTTGTTTGTTCACCAGTCTATAGTCTCTCTCCTCCATGAGAATGGAAATTCTGAAGAGCAGGGCTTTCTCTGCCTTGGGCACTGGTGAATTCCTAGGACCTAAACCAATCTTCACAGCCCAGTTCTCACACTCACCCCATCCCAGGTTCCCATCACCACCCTCCCACCCCATCTCTCACCTGTACCCCACTGGATCTGTCCTTCAGACCAAACACCAATAATCCTCTAAACACCTTGAGCTACTCTGAGTTCCCAAATGAGCTTTTTCTCTTGTTCTTTCTCTCTCATCATCACACATGCTATTCCCTCTGCTTTGAGAGACACACCTCCCTTCCTCTGATTAACTTCTAATTAACCTTCAGGTCTCCGCTTAGACATGATTTCACTCAACATTCAGTTAACAAAAATTATTCTACTGAATTATCAGGTGAGAGAGTTCTTTGGTGGTGGGGAAAGCGCCTTTACTTTTAATCCTTGCTATATGGTTTGAATTTTCTAACTATTACATATATTCTTTTAATTTAAAAGGGATTACCTGAATAAGGGATAATGGACTGTTTCTTGGGTTTTTTTGTAATATTTCTTTGCATTGAAAAAATATCCTAATAAATGTTTTTAAATGCAAGTACCACAATGACTTGATTATTGCAGCTTTGTTGTATGGCTTAATATCTTGTAAGAAACCACCTTAGTGAGTTATTTTATTCATCCTCTTTATTTAAATTTAGCAAATTGCCTTCAACTTCCAAAGTAGACTATCACTTGTCGGGGAGGAGCAGAATGGTAATTTTATTCCTTTTTTTTTTTTTCCTGTTGTTTATAACTCTTTTTTTTTTTTTTTTTTTTGAGTCATAGTTCACTCTGTCACCCAGGCTCTGGAGTGCAATGGCACAAGCATGGCTCACCACAGCCTCGACCTGCTGGGCTCAGGCAATCCTTCTGCCTCAGCCTCCCAAGTAGCTGGGACTACAGGTGTGCACCACCATGTCTAGACAATTTTTTAAAAACTTTTTGTAGAGACACGGTCTTGCCATGTTGCCCAGGCTACTCTCAAACTCCTGGACTTAAGCAATCCTCTTGCCTTAGTCTTCCAAAGTGCTGGGATTACAGATGTGACCCAGCATGCCCAGCTTTGCTTACAACTCTTAATTCTGTTTTATTCCTTCTTGTGCTAGCTAGAACTTATAAAAACATAACAGAGGCAATGGTGGGTATTCTTGGTTCATTCTTGATTTTAATAGGAATAGTTCTAAGATTTGACCTTTAAGGAGTGGCAGAGGTTACAGCAAGATGGGAGAAATAAGTTCTAGTGTTTTGTAGCACTATAGGGTAAATATGGTTAACAATAATTTGGTTTATATTTTCCAAAAAGCTAGAAGAAAGGATTTGTTTATTTGTTTGTTTTTGTAATTGTCCTTCTCTTTTGATAACTTTGGATTTTTTTATTTTTGTTTTTTTTGAGTTGGAGTCTCACTCGGTCACCCAGACTGGAGTGCAGTGGCCACTCCCGGCCACCGCAGCCTCGACCTGCTGGGCTCCGGTGATCTTTTCGCCTCAGCCTTCCAAGTAGCCGGAATTACAGGCATACGCTACCACACTCAGCTGATTTTTTTTTTTTTTAATTTATTGTAGAGATGAGGTCTCACTGCCCAGGCTGGTCTCGAACCCGCGGGCTCAGGCAATCCACTCATCTCAGCCTCCCAAAGGCGCGGGATTACAGGCTGAGCCACTGAGCCCGGCTCAACTTTGGAATTTTAAATATTCACAACAAAAAGAAATAGTAAATGCACAAGGTGATAGGTAGACTAACTACCCTGATTTGATCATTACACATTGTATACCTGTATCAAAATATCACTCTGTATTCAATAAATATGTACAATTATTACATAGCAACTAAAAGTGAAAAGGAAAAAAAGAGTGTCAACTTAAGGGCAACCCTTTTGCTTATATCCTTCCATTGTGTCTGAGCCAGAGATGAACTACTGATACAGTCTTCTCTCCCCACAATGAGGCTGTGGTCACCAGAAAACCAGACTGCAACTGTACTTTAACACTTCAGGAAGTCTCTCTTGGTTCTATCTTCCATTCCAAACCTCTTCCCTGGGTCTTGTGGTTTGTGAGTTCTCATGCCGGCACTGTGCTGGGGTCTAGCCCCTCTCACCTGTAGCCACCAGATCTGTCCCCCAGACCAACCAATGTTGGTCCTCTTCCTGGTGCTTCATTCCTGGTTTCTACTTCTCTCCGCTCTGATGCCTTAGCTTAAAGTTCTGCTGGGACAGCTTTAAGTGCTTGTTTCTAGATTAGATTGTGTTTTCAACATCTCCCTGTGTTCCATCCTCTGCAGTTGATGGGCAAGTCCAATCTCATCCTATTTTTCTTAGATTTACTGAAATGGGAAACTATTCCTAAGAAAATATAAGTGAGAAGAACAGCATGATCCCAATTTTGAAAAACCAATTGTGTGTGAAGGCACAGAGAAAAAAGCCTGGAAGGAAATATACAAATATGCTAAATAGTAGTTATTTCTGGGAGCTAGCAATATGCTACTTACGTGAATGTCCAAGTTCACTTTGAGATGAGAGGATGACTTGGGCTGTCAGCATCTTCATTTTCAGTGTGGAGTCTTCCTTGGGGAAATTCTTGATTCCCTTTCCTTTTTTATAACACTTTTTAAAATCTCACCATGGCACCAGTATGTCTCTTGTGGTCCTAAAATACCTACCAAAACCAATGGTAATAATAGCTATAATTTATTGAATTCTTATTATGTGCTAGGAACTGTGCTAAGTGTTTTATGTCATTGCTTGATTAAAAAATTTATGTATCAGGCCGGGCGCAATGGCTCTTGCCTATAATCCCAGCACTTTGGAGGCCAAGGTGAGAGGATTGCCTGAGCCCAGGGATTTGAGACCAGCTGGACAACTTGGCGAGACCTTGTCTCTACAGTAAATTAAAAAAAAAAAAAAAAATTAGATGGGCATGGTGGTGTGTGCCTGTAGTTCCAGCTACTTGGAAGGCTGAGGCTGGACCGTTGCCTGAGCCCTGCAGGTCGAGGCTGTGGTGGCCATGAGTGTGCCACTGCCCTCCAACCCAGGTGACAGAGTGAGACTCGAACTCAAAAAAAACAAAAAAAAAAAGATTTATGTGTCAAATGCTGAGAACAGCAACTGGCACAGTAACTACTATTACTGCTTCAATTAATTCTCATGGTAACCCCATGAAGCTACTATTATTACCTTCATTCTGCAGAAAAAGAAACTGAGGTTTGGAGAGGTCATTTGCCATAGGAACCACATCTCATAGGTAGCTGAGTCAGGACTTGTATATATGTGACACCGCAGACATACATTTTGGTTCAGAGGTTACAAACTCAAATGTCTACAGGGCCAGGCAAGCAACATACAGTCAGGTGGGGACTTTGGCCAAATGGTAAGTTCACACCCAGTCTAAATAGAGTCGCTGATCTCCAGCTACAACACCCGGGGTTGCTGCTACACAGAAATGTGGAACAGAGCTCCCCATCTTTTAAGATAAACTGCGGATCAGGTCTTCCTTTGAAATATCCTTTAATTTTAAATTGCAGGAATACATTTAATTTTAAAAATAAAATGAGTAACAAATTAACAAAACAAACACACAAAATCACAAAACAGGCTGGACACGGTATCTCATGCCTATAACCCCAGTACTTTGGGAGGCTGAGGCAGTAGAATGACTTGAGCCCAGGAGTTCCAGACCAGCCTAGGCAGCAGCACAAGACCTCCTCTCCACAAAAAATGAAAAAATTAGCCAGGTATGGTGGTGCACACCTGTAGTCCCAGCTGCTAGGGAGGCAGAGGTGGAAGGATCACCTGAGCCCAGGAGATCAAGGCTGTGGTGAGCCTTGATCATGCCATTGCACTCCAGCCTGGGCAACAGATTGAGACTCCAACTCAAAAGGAAAAAAAATCAAAACCAAAACAGTCTTAACCAGATTTGCCCAAGAAGCCCAATATCATCTGCTTTAGAAACACCAACCTGAGGTATATCTTCCATCCCAGGAAGGCCCAAATTCCCCTTTGCTTTCTACTTTTACCCTCCCAGGACAGAAAACTTTAGGCCAGGGATCAGCAATATTTTTTAAAGAGCCAGAGAGTAAATATGTTCAACTTTGCTCTCCCAGCTGCAAATACTCAAGTCTGACATAGCGGCATGAAAGTCACCCTTGCATCTGTGCAAACAAATGCACATGACTGTGCTTCAGTAAAACTTTGTTTACAATTGCTGAAATTTGAATTTCACATATTTGTTTGCATGTCAAAATAATATTATTCTTATGATTTTTTTCCCCAACCACCTAACTATGCAAAAGTCATTCTTAGCTTATGGGTTATACAAAAGGGCAGTGGGCTACTACTATAGACTATTAAAAACTGGTCACTGTGTCCCCAGGAGCTACTGGTATTTGCTGGTTCAAAATGCCAGTTTCAAACTGCCTTAAGTCGCTTTGCCCATGTCACAAACAGATGCGGGCATGCGTGTAGTTCCTAATTCCCTGATTTTTTTTTTTTTTTTTTTGAGTTGGAATCTCACTCTGTTGCCCAGACTGGAGTGCAGTGGCCGCTCCCAGCCACCGCAGCCTTGACTTGCTGGGCTCCGGTGATCCTTCCGCCTCAGCCTTCCAAGTAGCTGGAACTACAGGCGGGCGTTACCACGTCCAGCTAATTTTTTTGATTTATTGTAGAGATGAGGTCTCGCCAAGTTGCCAGGTGGGTCTCGAACCCGTGGACTGAGGCAATCCACTCACCTCGGCCTCCCAAAGCGCGGGATTACAGGCTGAGCCACCAAGCCCAGCCAAGTCCCTGATTTTGATGGGTCTGTTTCCACCTGAAATTTTCTTCCTACTAAATCTTTCATGCAGTGTGTAAAGCAGCTAACAATGAAGTGGTACCCCTACCCACACCCTCACGTTGCCCAATGGCCCCAGATATATATCATGGAGAAAACAAAGTTGTTGGGAAACCACTGGTCCAGTTTATTACCACAGATAATAGTAGGGCACGGACCACAAAACAATCATAAACTCACTGGGCAAAGGACTTAGCTTACAAACTTGTTGAAAAGTGTAATTCGTAACAGTTGTTAGGAGCTTTGACTTTGGGGTCCCCCAGACCTGTGATTGACTATACTATTTCCTAGCTCTGTCCTTGGATAAATCATTGACTTTGCTAAGCCTCATTTTACAGAGTTGTCTCATCTGTAAAATAGGAATCATAACATCAGGCTCATCATAAGGCTATTTTGAGAGCAAAAGAAGATAAGACATGTAGAATGCATCTGATATATAACAGGTACACATGTGTGTTACTTACTATATTATCCATTCATCTGGAAGAGGGTGGGGATTTAAAACAGCTTCATGTGAATGAAGCTCTAAAAACTGAACAAGAATAAATAAGGCTTTATTTCAAGACCAGTGAAGAAGCTATAGGTCTGTCTTCTAAGAATTTCCTTGGGTCTTCTTTCCTAAAACCCCTTCTTGGTTCTAAGTCTATTCTTTGCCTGGTAAACGAGAATCAGAACCAAAGAACATTTATGAATTAATTAATAATTAAATAAATCACATTTATTATGAAATGCCCCCCGGCTTGGAGACGTCCTGTAGTAGGAATTAAACATATGGCAGTCTTATTGTTATGAGATAATAATAGACATTATGATGGTAAACATAAGAATAATGGCTACCATTCAGTTTCTTTCTTTTTTTTTTTTTAAGAGACAAGATCTCGCCAAGTTTCCTGGGCTGGTCTCGAACCCATGGGCTCAGGCAATCTACTCGCCTCGGCCTCCCAAAATGTTAGAATTACAAGCTGAGCCACCGAGCCCAGCCTATCATTCACTTTCAACCACAAACTTTGGAACTTGGGTTCAAAGATCGATTCTGCCACTCACCAGCTGTGACACCTTCATCTTCTCTGTGATCCTCCATTGCTTCATCATCCAGTGTCATTATGAATATCCTCTACCAGGGTAGTCAACAAGAGTAAATGAGATAAGAAATGTTAAGGGTTCATCTAGGTACCTGGCCCACTGGAAGCACTTGTGTCAGCCATTACTATAATGTGCCTCGAGCTTTGCAAATATCTCATGTTCACGTATGACCCGATTTCATTCTAAAACCCAAACCCAGCTCTGTCTGATTCTGAACATTTCCACTGCCCCTCCCCTCCATGCGGGCTTGCAGCTGACAGGGACAGGGACAAGAAAGCATCATTTCATCCTGTGTTGTGGTGAGAAGTCCTAAAACTTGTTTGTCATGTATAAGAACTGGAAGAGCCATCAACGCCCTGAGACTGGTTAAGTGGCTAGTTAACTAACATCCACAACTGTGATCAAACATCCACAATGAGTTAAGTCAAGTTTATGCTGAAGAAAGAAAAGGAAGATATGCAGACAGTTGCTCCAAAGGAGCGTGTTTGACAGTTCTGTGACTCCTTAGGATGTGAGCCACACTGCCAGGGACAAGTGAGCTGTGATCCTTGGTGAGGACGGAGAGGGATGGGGAGGGTCCGGTGGTCAGACATGAGTGTTGCTGGGGAGCGTGGACTCTTCTGGAATGCCTGGATTCAGATTTTGGTTCTACTACTTAGCTGATGATTATAAGCAAAATTCCCAAGTCCAGTTTCCTCATTGGTAAAATGGGAAGATAAATAGATGTACTTAAATTCACCTGCTTTTCCCTTCACTAATTGGGGGTGGGGAAAGCAAAGAGAAGAGTGCTTATGTTTGTAGTTTTGTGCCCTTCTAAATGGATCCCAGCATCATGCAAAATCTAAGAAGCAGCCGATTCCCATCTTCTTTTGTTGCCTCTACTGGTCACTTTTTTGTTCCCTCAAGAAAGATGCTTTTGGTCCTGCTATGCACAACCCCCAACAGCCAGGGAAGGGGCTCTGTACTGTGGGGGTGAGGACCCAGACTGGGCCCCAGGGGCTCTGTCTCTCCTGCTCACCCCTGGCTCAGGACCGTGTGTCTTTCCACAGGAGCTTTCCGAGGCGTGTGCAAGAAAATTGACCACTTCCCTGAAGATGCTGACTACGAACAGGACACAGCGGAATATCTCCTGCGTAAGTTTCCCCTGCATCTCAGGTCTCCCCTGGGAGACAGGAAAAGGGGAAGGCCCCTGCCATCACCCAGCTGCATCTGAGCCTGAGGTTCCTCAGAGCCCAGCCTGGAGATGAGTGAGTGCAAAGGAGTATCTAAGTCTCTTTAGTGTCAATGAAATAGAAGTTGAAAGAAAAAAAAATGAGTGAGTCAAAACTGAGAGGTTCTTTTTTAGTCTGCTTGGGAGAAAAATCTAGAGAATTTTCTCCAACCTGAATACAAGTTTTCACCTTCCCCAGAGGGCTGATTTGAGGTGATAATGGGCAGAGTGCTAATGGGTGAGGTGAGGTGCTAATGGGCAAAATCCCAAGGGGCAAGGCTTGGGAGAATAAATACAAACCAAAGTTCAACTCTCCTTTGACTTCCCATCAGTTTCAATCCTACTGGGTCAGGGACAGAGTCTTTGTAGGATTTGTCCAAGGTCAGTAATCTGTATATAGCATGGACTGTCGTAGCTACGGCATGTGGGAGCAGTAGAGTGTGGTGGCTTTGAGCACGGGCTCTGGAATCTGACCCTGGCTTGACTCCCTCCCTACTGGGTTGAACCAGGGCAAGTTGCTTTACCTCTCCATCTCTTAGCTTTCTTCATCTGTCCTGAAATGGAGATGATAATGTCATCTATCTGACAGGGTCATGAAAATTAAATAAGCCCATTACACTTAGCCCCGGGCCCCACATGTCACCATGAGGCAATATGTGTTAGCTCGTGTGTTGCATGGGATTAGCAATAGCAAAGTTCCGCTGCAGGCCTGGGCCTCTCATGGGTCCCAGCACAGAGAGAACTTGGTTTGGAATTTAAATGCAACTTCTTTAACAAGAACATTGTGTCAAGCTCACTCGAAAGAAAAATGCAAAGGCATTGACTAATTTGCTAATCAGGAGTGTTAAACATAAGATGTTTTGTATTAACTGCTATTGTGATAAATAAAACTCCAAGAACTTGTCCCATTCAGATCATGTTTGAAACTCAGAGCTGGAGAAGTGTTTGTAAATTTAAAATCATTTTTAGAGCCGGGCTCGGTGCCTTTGGGAGGCTGAGGTGAGTGGATTGCCTGAGCCCGCGGGTTCGAGACCCGCCTGGGCAGCGAGACCTCATCCCTACAATAAATCAAAAAATCAGCCGGGTGTGGTAGTGCATGCCTGTAATTCCGGCTACTCGGAAGGCTGAGGCGGAAGGATCGCCGGAACCCAGCAGGTCGAGGCTGCGGTGGCCAGGAGCGGCCACTGCACACCAGTCTGGGCGACAGAGTGAGACTCCAACTCAAAAATAAACAAATAAATTAAATTAAATCATTTTTAGCTTTAATCATGCCTGTAGTCTTCAGATAAACTCTTTGTCATTGACAGTATAACTGGTATGGAGGTCAGTGTAAAAGAAGCAATTGTTTCTAGGTTAATGTTTTAAATATAAACAGGGTGGGCGTGGTGTCTCATGTTTGTAATCCCAGTACATTGGGAGGCTGAGGCAGGATTGCTTGAGCCCAGGAGTTTGAGATCAGCCTGGGCAACATAGCAAGACTCTGTCTCTACCAAAAATTTTTTTTTATAAATATAAACATATCGTTTATCTCTTTTTGGTCCTAATCCATCCACTAGATTTATTCAAAACCCTGTTGACCTAAAAGAAAGAAGCTGAGGCTAAATTAATATAAGTACAGTGTTTATTTGATCCAACCTTGAAGATTGCAACCTGGGAACATAGCTTCAAGTTGCCCTGAATATAAACTCCAATTAGCGCAGTTACAAGTGGATTTTTAAAGAAAAAAAAAAAAGAGGACAGGGAGTGGGCAGATACAATGTTGTTTGCCAAGAATTCTCATTAGTTTTCAGAAATAACGTTGATTAGTGATTGGCTATACATTATTAAGCTATAGGGTGTAGGTTATAGTGTCTGGTGCGGCATAATTAGGTTAATTTATAACTACTTTTGGCAACAGCAAGCAGTTTCAAGAGAGGAATACATAGCTCAAAGGACGTGATTGTGGTCTCATTTTAGTGTCTCTCTGGGCCTGATCATCAAAAGGAGTTGCATCCCTCAGATAAAATTCTGTTTGTTTTTTTTTTCCTCACCCCTCATATGAGTAGCTCCAAAAGATGGGGGTGGGCAGGAAAAGCCATACTTTCAAAGGTAGCTTTGGGGGATGACACAGATGACTTGGACCTCCTCAAAAGAGAACGGCTTTATAGTTATCACTAGTGGGGTTTTATTGGAATGCTCGCAGTTTCTCTTTTTCTTTCCCACGTGAAAAACATTTTGATGTTTGCCCCTTTGGAGACTAAACAGAACTGCAACTTCTATTTCACAACCTGCAAAGCTGAGTTCAAGCTCTTCAGAGAGGTCAACTGCTTTTCTGACAATGTATTTTTCTCCCCTCTGGGATTGGGGTTCTCTGTTTCTTCCTCTTCTTTCACCCCCATCCCACACTCCACCTAAGCCTCACCAACTGCAATAGAGCAGGCTAAGGTTAAGAAGGGGCCTGGACAAGCACACAGATTTCCTGCTGAGGATTTTGGAATCAATCCCTGACCCAGCCCTGTAGGGCCCGGGACACATTCCCTGTAGGGATCTCCGTACCTGGTCAGTATTTGCACTGCCAATTCCAGTCGTGACCCCCAAGCTTGGTGGGACTGGGATTCTGCATATTGACTTTTCTTTTTGAGCTGGAGTCTCACTCTGTCACCCAAGCTGGAGTGCAGTGGCATGATCACAGCTCACCAAAGCCTCTAACTCCTGGGCTCAGGCCTCCTCCCACCTCAGCCCCCTGAGTAGCTGGGATCACAGGGACACACCACCCTGGTAATTTTTTTTTCTTAGAGATGAGGTCTCACTATATTACCCAGACTGGTCTTGAATTCTTGGATTTAAGCAATCCTCCCACCTTGGCCTCCCAAAGTGCTGGAATTACAGGCGTGAGCCATCATACCTAGGCTGTATAGACTTTTCTGCTGTTTCCTCTCTCTTATGTGCTCTTTGGGGTAGGATACAGCTGAAACTTATAGCAGAAGGTTGAATAGTCTCTGGTAACTAGAGATTCCTGTAACACACCATTGTACACGCAAAGTCCTACTCAGACACTGATGGTGGAATTACACTCGAACAAGCTCCCCTCTCCACCTGTAAAACCCCAGCTTAACCCCACATCATTTGAAGAGGAGAAATGGAAAAGGAAAACAGTAAAACCTTTTTGTTCTGTAGCTACCA
Source organism: Carlito syrichta (assembly GCF_000164805.1). Classification (NCBI taxonomy): domain Eukaryota; kingdom Metazoa; phylum Chordata; class Mammalia; order Primates; family Tarsiidae; genus Carlito; species Carlito syrichta. Next base: position 223,957 of record NW_007001811.1, read on the forward strand.
TGTGTCCACTGGTGGCAAAAACAATTCTAGGGTGAACACTCAGGAGAAAATGGAAGCCAAAAATGTCCTGTCGTAGGCAGACACCTATAGCCAGAACTGATAGACTTGGCTTACATTGCACTTGTGGGGCAAGAGTGGGGTCTGGCCACTGGTGGGTTGCCAAATGGTTACAGCACCACTTGGGAAACAGCCACATTGGTACATCTCAAATCCACATGTTTCAAATACCCGCTTTTATAACCAACACAATTCAATAGCTTCAAGTATTCAGATCATTTCCTTCGGGCACACTTCAAAGGTTAATCATCCTTTGATTATTTTTTTAAAGGTATTCTCTTTTTATTAATTACGGTCACTACACTGAATATTCAAGCAATTCCCATCAGTACACAATGCAAATGATCCCTTTAAAGGTTAGTTCACAAATCCTAAACGGGTTCCCAAAACTGCTAGTGATAGACCCACCCCTAACATTTGTGGGGGCCCTGACAAAAAAAAAGATTTTTTAAAAGTTTCATTCTGTCTCCCATGCTGGAATACAGTGGCATGATCATAGCTCACTAAAGCCTGGACCTCTTGGACTCAGATGATCCTTCTGCCTCAACCTCCCGAATAGTTGGGACTGCAGGTGTGTAGGCCACAGTGCCTGGCTAATTTTTAAAAGTTTTTTTTGTAGAGACAAGATCTCATTATGTTGTCCAGGCTGGTCTTGAACTCCTGGGCTCAAGTAATCCTCTCATCTCTGCCTCCCAAAGGGGTGGGACTACTGGTGTGAGCCACCAAACCTGGCAACAGATTTTTTTAAAGTATAAATAAGTATATAGCTTATTTATAGTGGCACCCACAGCAGGGGCCACTATAAATAAGCTATACCTATTCCCAGGACCCCAGAGACCACTCCCTGGAATGGCTCCCTCAACCTGGGGGTTAAAGGAACCACAGGAGTGAATCCTGCCTTCTACAAGCCTGCTTGGGAGCAAAGTTCTGCAACAGCAGGGACAGGCCAGAAGCTGTCTAGGACACAATCTAATCAAGCCCCCAGGGAGCCAGTATCCCCTACCCCTTACCTGGATCTCCCAGCAGGATTTCTAAGCAGTTTGAAACCCCTCCCGAAACTTTGCCATGACAGCAGAGGGGTATGAGGGACACGGCTATTTGTGGCCTTGGACTGCCCAGATTCCCACATTGGGTGATTTGGGTTGGCCACCTTGAAACCAAAGCAAGGACCCTTTCATTGTCTCTTCTTGAAGAGATCCTCACCCCATGTGCCCTCAGCCCCTCACCCTAGGTCTCCCAGCTCATCCCTCCTTGCCATCCTTGTGGGTTAAATCTGTTATCAAATTTTCAGAAAACTGAAAACACAAACAAGCAAATGGAAATGGCTGGGGCTAAACCGGCAGGAAAACACCCAGTGAATGTGGGTGTTAAAGTCTTGAACGCTGAGTAATATAAGCTAAACTTTGAACCCCTCGTGGCCGAAGTGAACTCTCAGCGCTCCCCATCCCACCCCAACCCACGCTGCTCCTCCTGCACCTGCCCTTGGTCAGGGAAGGCCCCACCATTCATTCACTCAGCACCTAAGAGCTAACACAGCTCACAGTCAGTCCATCAGCAAATTCTCTTGGTTTTACCTTTAAAATATAGGCCAGACACTCATGCTTGTATCCCAACACTTTGGGATGCCGAAGCGGGAGGATCACTTGATCCCAGAAGTTTGAGACCAACCTAGGCAATGACCTCGTGTCTACAAAAAATTAGCTAAGTGTCAGTCATGGTGGGCACCTGTAGTCCCAGCTACTCAGGAAGTCAAGGTGAAAGGATTGCCTGAACCCAGGAAATCAAGGCTACAGTGTCCGTGATCCATGCCACTGCGCTCCAGCCTGGGCAACAGAATGAGACCCCCAGCTCAAAAATAAAAATTAAATAATAAAATACACAGTACACCCTGAATCCAGCTATGTCTCACCACCTCCAGTCTACCATCCTCATCCTGGCCATAATGAGCTCTCACCTGGCTTCTTGCAGTACTATCTGTCACCTGGCCCCCTCACAAAAGGACCCTGCTCTTGGTTCAGTGCTCTGCCTCACCATCTTGAAATTCTTTTTTTTTTTTTTTTTTGGAGTTGGAGTCTCTGTCGTCCAGACTGGAGTGCAGTGGCCACTCCTGGCCACCGCAGCCTCGACCTGCTGGGCTCCGGTGATCCTTCCACCTCAGCCTTCCAAGTAGCTGAAACTACAGGCGCACACTACCATGCCCGGCTAATTTTTTGTTTTATTGTAGAGATGAGGTCTCACCAAGTTGCCTAGGCGGGTCTCGAACCCGCGGGCTCAGGCAATCCACTCACCTCAGCCTCCCAAGGCGCGGGATTACAGGCTGAGCCACCGACAATTCTGGAGCAAGAAGACTCGCATTTTCATTTGGTACAAGGCCCTGCAAAAAATGTAGCTGACCCTGCCTGTTGTCTCTACTGGAGTATAAGTCCCATGAGGACAGAGCCCTGGCTATTTTGAATCCTAACAAGCACAGGATTTATTCAGCGATATATTCTGGCCTGGACCTATCAGAAAGGACTCCTTTTTTTTTTTTTTTTTTCAGGTGGAGTCTCACTCTGTCACCCCGCCTGGAGTGCAGTGGCACGATTATGTCTCACTGCAGCTCGACTTCTTAGGCTCAGGCAATTCATCTGCCTCAGCCTCATAAGGAACTGGGACTATAGGTGCATACCACCACACCCAGCTAATTTTTTTAAAAACAATTTTGTAGTGATGAGTTCTCTCTATGTTGCCTGGGGTGGTCTCAAACTCCTAGACTCAAGCAATCCTCCTGCCTCAGTCTCCTAAAGTGCTGGAATTACAAGCATGAATTTCCTACCAGTAAATATTCTCATGCTGATTGAGTAGATACTGAGACCCCCACCATAGGACCCTCTCCCAGAACCTCCGGGCCTCTCCACAATCTGGAAACTACGGAGTTGACATGGAGACCTCCAGGACTCTGCTCCATTTTCTCTGGCCCTTCAAAATAGGCAGGGCCAGAGAAGATGGAGCAGAGTCCTGGATACTCAGCATAGCACTTAGTATCTAGTAGGTGCTCAATAAATATCTGTTGACTGAATAAACAAATTCATTTTTTCATTCCAAGACTAAATGATTATTAAATGAGTGTTGCTAGACTCTGTACTATGCAAATGCAGGTATGTGCTGGGAAAGAGTCTGCATTTTGATGAGGGGGGTATGGTCTGAGAGGAGTCCCTGTATACAGGACTGGCTACATTATTGGCAAAGCCCAGTGAAAAAATTAAAATCCTGGGGTCAGGCTGGGCTCGGTGGCTCAGCCTGTAACCCCAGCACTCTGGGAGGCCAAGGCAGGTGGATTGCCTGAGACCAGTCCGGGCAACTTGGCGAGACCTCGTTGTAGAGACAATAAATAATAAAAAATAGCTGGGAGTGGTAGCGCGTGTCTGTAGTTCTGGCTACTTGAAAGACTGAGGAGGAAGGATCGCTGGAGCCCAGAAGTTCGAGGATAGGGTAGCCGTGAGCATGCGTGCCACTGCACTCCAGCCTGGATGAAGGAGTGAGACTCCAACTCAAAAATAAAATAAAATAAATAAAATCCTGGGGTCCTGGTTCAAAATCAAGGCAAAAATCTGTGATCTCTCTTTCTTGGCCTGTCATGGTGGTTGTTTTTTGTTTTTTTGGTTTTTTTTGAGTCGGAGTCACTCTGTCACCCAGGCTGGAGTGCACCTCCTGAGCTCAGGCCATCCTTCCACCTCAGCCTCCCAAGTAACTGGGACTACAACCATATACCACCATGCCCAGCTAAATTTTTGATTTTTTTTTAAGTGATGAGGTCTTGCTATTTGCTTAGGCTGATGTCAAACTCCTGGTCTCAAGCGATCCTCCTGTCTTAGCCTCCCAAAGTGCTGGGATTACATGTGTGGGCTGCCACACCTAGCCTCATGGTGTTTTTAACTTGTGTAATGTCATACTCCCTTGAGTGTAGGGACACTCTCTTAGGTGGGTGCAAAACTTCCCAGGGACCTGGAGCTTGTACCCAACCCAGATTTTTTCCTGTGTTCATCTCCAGGACCCCACCAGAGGCAAAGGCTGGCAGTAGTCTCGAGCTGAGGTGGGGGAGAGCCGGTCCCAGAGAGGGAGGGAGGTGGGAGAGTGACAGGTGGGAGGTAGGGGTGAATGGGTGGTGGATAGTGGCATCCCAAGTGAGTCAAGGCACCAAACCTCCAGCACATGAACAATCGTCCCATCAGGACTCACTTCCAAAACACACATTCAACAAGAATCGTGTTAAGATTCTCAGGATGGTGACTGCAGATCATTAACCCAAGTTCTGAGCCTCTTTCCAAGCACAGATCCAGGAACGACTGCGTTGGTCTCACGCCCATGGTAGACGTGGGCTCTGCTCTCCTTCTGTGCTGTCTTCCCCTCAGGCAACCCCACGCCCACATGGGTGAACCTGGCTGGGGCTGGCATGCAGGCAGAAACCACTCTCTTCTCTCCGCAGGGGCTGTGAGGGCCTCCAGTGTCTTCCCCATCCTCAGCGTCACGCTGCTGTTCTTTGGAGGGCTCTGTGTGGCAGCCAGCGAATTCCACCGCAGCAGACACAATGTCATTCTCAGCGCGGGCATCTTTTTTGTCTCTGCAGGTGAGTGTCTGGCCCCGGCCCCGAGATTTTCACAGACACCAAACCATTAAAACCAGGGCCACTTGGAGGAAGCAATGCTATTCAGGGATCCCTCTGGAAATAGATCAAGAATATGTTTGAGTTGCGCTAATGATGAGAATGCAAAAAAATTCATTAGAACCAAAGATGCTGAAACTCTAGCTAAGGGTGGCAGGAAGGAAAGACATAGAGGAGACAGGGTAACAGACCCAGTTGAAGGGGAGGAGTGGGGGGAGAGAGAGAGAGAGAGAGAGAGAGAGAGAGAGAGAGAAGAGAGAGAAAGAGAGGGAAAGAAACTAATTAACAAGTGAGTGTACACATGTGCTAGCTGCTTGCATCTGTGTTTTGTATAAACTGAGACTGATTCAGTGCACTTCAGGGGTTCTACCTTTCTGTTCACCTGGGCATGTTCATATTCTGTCTCTGGCCCTTTGAGATATGTGTTTGAGGCCAGGCGCAGTTGGCTCACATCTGTAATCCTAGCACTTTGAGATGCCAAGGTGAGAGAATCGCTTGAGCCCAGGAGAGGCCTCATCTCTACAAAAAAAAAAAATCAAAATTAGCTGGTGTGGTGGTGTGTGCCTGTAATCCCAGCTACTTGGGAGGCCAGCTACTTGGGAGGCTAAGGTGGGAGGATCACCTGAACCCAGGAGGTCAAGACTGCAGTGAGCCATGATATACCACTGCACTCCAGTCCGGGCAACAGAGTGAGACCCTGACTAAAAAAAAAAAAAAAAAAAGAAAGAAAGAGAGAAATGTGTTTGCCAGGAAACTGCCACAAGCAACAGACCAGGGGAAAGCTGCCATCTTGCCCCCTCCCGGGGTGGGGGGGAGTGATCAGTCCACAGGTGGCCGTGTCCTCTGATCACAGTTTTTCAGGTACTCAAACAAGGTAAAGACCAGCAGCCCAAGATGTCCTCAGGGTAGACCTTCCAATCAGTAGCAGCTCTGATCAGAAGAAGGCACAGGTGGTAAGGGAATGAGAGGCAATCTTCAGAAAAGGGTCCTATCCTCTGCCTTCTCTCTCCTCCCTTCATCTCCATTCCTCCTCTGTGGTCCTCATTTCTCTCTCTTTCCTCCGGGTTTTCACTCTTCCTTTTACCTCTTTCCCACCCCTCTGGAGGCAGATCAATCCCGAGGATGAAATGCTTTGGTGAAGCAGAGAATGAGGCAGGGGTGAGGGACGATGGTGCTTGACTCTTCGGACTTTGCACAGTAATGGCGGGATATTTATTAGGCTGGGAACAGTGAGGGAGAGTATGAATTGGCGAGTAAGAGAGGTTTGCCCTCCTGGATTTGAATCCTGGCTCTCCCTATGGGGCCCTGGAAAATGTGACCAACTCCCTGTAACTTGGTTTCCTTGACTGTGACATGGCAAATAATAATGGTCCCAACTGCATGGGGTTGTTGAAAGACGACTGAACATTGAAAGCTCAGTGTCATTTTCTAGCAGTATTGAAAAGGCAACAGTAATATAGTTCCCAAGTCTGGAGCTTAGCATCCTGAGCAAGTTTCCTTCCCCTCTATTTTCCCTTCTGTGAGATGAGGAAGTAAGACTGACTACCCAGTTCTAAGTCTCTGGAAACTGACTCAAGTCCCAGAGGCATGTAATCAGCCCACAGGTGGTGGTGGCCTCTAACCTTGCTCTTGTGTGAATGGATGTTAACATCTGGAGAACTCAGGACTTGTTTTTCTTTGAGGCATATTCCTGTCCCATCCAGACCTCCCCTGCTCGCCTGATCTGGAAGATCAGTACCAGCATTGTGCTGATGTGAGGGCTTTCCAAGAACAAGAGAAGATCATTATTTTGTCCCCCAAGGGGATTGTTAGGGAAGAATGTGTCACCAGCAACTTTCTTCCCACAAGAAGTATAGTGAGGGATGGCAGGTAGATTAACTACATGGGAACTAGAAAGCATGTGGGTCTGTGGAGAAAGCCCTGACAGGAAGCCAGAATCCTGAGGGTCTTATCCTAGACCCCTCCACTCATCTCTACAAGGAAAAACAAGTTCTGTTTTTCCACCTCTATAATGAAAGGGTTAGAAGATTCAGCACTCTCTCTGGCTCTTTTTTGCTCAACTATACTAAGGTTTGTGGTTTGGGGCAAGCAATCAATTATTGGGCACCTACTATGTGCAGGTTGTGTGCATAATGATCTCATAATGGTCTCACAATTGAGCTCTGAAGCCAGTCTGCCTGCTGAAAATCTAGGCTCTCAGACAGGCACTCAAGCCTGTAATCCCAGCACTTTGGGAGGCCAAGGTGAGACGATTACCTGAGTCCGCGGGTTCAAGACCAGCCCGGGGAACTTGGAGATACAATACATCAAAAATTAGCTGGGCATGGTAGTACACACCTGTAGTTTGGAAGGCTGAGGTGGGAGGATCGCCTGAGCCCAGCAGGCTGACCCTGGGGATGGCTGTGAACATGCCACTGCACTCCAGCCCATGCGATAGAGTGAGACTCCAACTCAAAAAAAAAAAAATCTAGGCTCTACTACTTCCTCACTTAAGTGAGCTTGGGCTAGTCACTTAACCTCTCTGTGCCTTGTTTTCCCCATCTGAAAAAATGAGGATATTAATGGCCCCACCCTTTGAGGCTATTAAGAGAATGACATGAGTTGGTATGCTATACATAAAGTGCCTAGAACAGTGTCTGTCATCTGGTATGTGTTCAATGCCTGGCAACTGTTATTAAATACATGGTGCCATTTAATTCTTCTGTTAATTCATTCACTCACTCAACAAATAATGCAATGTGTTTTTGCTGTGGGCCAGACTCTGGGCTAGGAATTCCAGCACAGCAACAAACAAGATAAGCCTAGTCCCTGCCCTCAGGCAGCTTACCGGTGGGACACTGATTGCCCACTCACATTTTGTTCTTCTTTTTTTTTTTTTTGAGTTGGAGTCTCACTCTGTCGCCCATACTGGAGTGCAGTGGCCGCTTCCGGCCACCGCAGCCTCGACCCACTGGTCTCCGGCGATCCTTCCGCCTCAGCCTTCCAAGTAGCTAGAACTACAGGCATGCACTACCACGTCCACCTAATCTTGTTCTTCTTAAACCTTGTGACTGAAATCTAAATCCACTGTGGCTAAGAGTTCTGGATTCAAATTCCATTTCAACCATTTCCTAGCTGCGTCTGACATAGACAAGGAAAGTTACTTATATTCACTGTGTCTCAGTTTCCTCATCTGTAACAGGGAGATAAGGTTTGTTAAATGGGCCCATTGCAATGATTAATTGAGATGGTGCATATAAAGATTTTGTACCAAAAAAAAAAAATTTTGTACAGTTCCGGCATATAGTAAGTACCCTATGAATACCTAGCAACTCACAGGGTTCCTGCCCCCTTTAGCCTAGTCTGACATCTGAGCCTCTTTGAACCTCTCTTTTTTTACTTTGCCACCAAAATTTCCCTGCTGGCAGAGGAGAGAGAAAACATGGCCCTGAGGATCAGGGGGCATTGCTAGAAGTCACCTTCATTGAGTTGAAATGTCTTTGAAGTCTGCCTCCCATTTAACTTAAAAATTCATGTGAATTCTGCTTTCTCCTCCTTATTATTTTCATGTTCATTTTAATATAAAAGAATATGTCTTCCCTACTAATCTTCAAGCTAAACTGACACTCCAGGAAGAGGAGCCGTTTTTCATCCTGTGGTTTCTTGCAGCCTGACACAAAGCTGGATGTGTCAACCCCCATATAAAGAAATAGCTCAGGGATGAGAACTCACTGCCTACCTGCTGAATGCCTGTACTGGCTAAAGCCACCAGGAGATGAGGGAGAAGCAGATTCTGGCCCTGGCCTCTAGGGGTTTTAGATGGAGTAGGATAGGAAGTCATATCCACACTATGAGTAACTCAAATGCCTGTGCACTAGCCAATTAGAATGGTGGCGCTGGAGCAGTGTCCTGAGGTTCCTGCTCCACCAAGTTTTAACCCCTTAGTTGTTCATGAGGAGATCCCAGGGATGCCCAGGAAGAGTACAGAACATTCAAGGAAGGGAGAGAAGACTCAAGAGGCTCCTGGAAATGGTTACCAACTGGTGTTGGAAACTATCACGAGGGACCGCCTCCGTTTAGCACCACCCTACAGGTAGCCTAAATTTGGAGGCAAGGAGACACCAGCTGGTGTACCAACCTCCGTGAGTCATTGCTGGCACCAAGCTCTGGATGAGGCCCTTGAAGCAAAGGGACAAAAAGAGACATTTCCCCCTTTGGAGCAATACTGTGAGAACCATAGCCCCTCGAATCTAATGTTTCTTCTTGCCACACCCTAGGGAATCAATTCCTTCCCAGTGGGCTAAGAACCTATTCCCAAGGCTATTTCACTGGCACTTGGGGGAAGCTGAGCTTGCAAGCCTTGCCTGTTGGGGAGATAACAGCTTCATATTCCCCAATTCCTTATGCTTAAACAACAGCTGTTCTAAAACATTGTCTTACCCCGTGCACATGAAAAGACCTGGTGGTGTCCCTTCCCTATGGGTTTATTAGTTTCCCAGCTTGCAGCTCCAGGTCCAAGTATGCCCACTGGGCAGCTCCATTTGGACTATCCATAAGCATCCCCAACTCATTATATCTTAGTCTCCCCTTTTCCCCTAACCTCTATCTCTGCTGCCTCTTATGTTAGCTTAAAATGCCACCAGCCTCCCAATCATCCAAGCTAGAACCCTGGTAAGTCATTCTCAATCTATCTTCTCACACTCCATCGCCGGCAGTCTTTCATCTTCCCGGCTCACCCCTATTCCATTTCCGCGATCCAGCTCGAATGTCACCTCAACCTACCTGCGATGTGCTTAGTCTTTCTCCCTGTGCTCCTGAGCCATGTTGTGTGGCTCTGGGAGAGCCCTGATTGTAGTTTGCTGTAATTGCATTTACATGTCAGTTTCTCCTACTAATGCTACAGTGTCTGAGGGCAGGAACCTGTGTCTTGATTATTTTCCCACCCTCGTGACTTAGTGCCAAAGATTAAGCGTTGATGGAAATGAAATCCTTCTAAGGGAAGATAAATGCTTTCAGAGTTCTCCGGCACTTTGCTGTGGGAGTGGGGTGTATTCCTTAGCTCCATACGCACTGCCTGGAACTGAGCAGCAGGATTTCTCATTTCCCAAGAGACAGACCATGCGAGAAGAGCTCAGCGGCTGGATTTCCCAGCTATAATCCATTCTCCTCTCTTCCTGTTACCTCCACATTTTCTATAAATACTTCAAGACAAAAAGTGACAGTTCCCTCTGAGGTTTACAAAAGATGTGTTCTTCTTTTCCCTTCTCTTAGGGTTAAGCAACATCATCGGCATCATAGTTTATATATCAGCCAACGCTGGAGATCCCGGGCAGCGTGATTCCAAAAAAAGTTACTCGTATGGCTGGTCCTTTTATTTCGGAGCCTTCTCTTTCATCATCGCGGAAATTGTAGGCGTGGTTGCCGTGCACATCTATATTGAAAAACATCAGCAGTTACGTGCCAAATCCCACTCGGAGTTCCTGAAGAAATCCACTTTTGCCCGCCTCCCACCCTACAGGTATAGATTCCGGAGGCGGTCCAGCTCTCGCTCCACAGAGCCCAGATCCCGAGACCTGTCCCCCATCAGCAAAGGCTTCCACACCATCCCTTCCACCGACATCTCGATGTTCACCCTCTCCCGGGACCCCTCAAAGATCACCATGGGGACCCTTCTCAACTCTGACCGAGACCACGCTTTTCTACAGTTCCACAACTCCACGCCCAAAGAGTTCAAAGAGTCGCTGCATAACAATCCAGCCAACAGGCGCACCACGCCCGTCTGAACTGACCTCTGACCTCTGCCCCACGCCCAGCACAGCCTTGGGGGAAGTGTACAGAGATGTCTCTGAGGTTGCATGGCATGGTCCTCGTGATGGTATTACTTTTTACAAAGAATGAAACCAAATGGACTCAGCCCTCTCCCACATCTGCCCCTCACCCTCCAAACCCTAACCCCTCCATTCCTCTCTAACTTTTCAAGCCAATCCCTTAATGTCATTTCCTCTCTCTGTGTATCTGTGCCAGATGTTTTCCTTTCTTCCTTTTTTACTGGAAGGACCTCCACATTCTTCCCTCCATGGAAGAGGACTTTACTCAAAGTCACGGGTGATGGCCAGGGGGATTTCTGAATCCCCATCAGGCGCGTTCATAGCTGTCCCCACTGTCTACCCACACAGATCCTCAGGAAACCAACCACCAGATGGCCCTGAGGAAGGCATTCACCTTTCCGTGTTAGAAAAACATGACCAGAAATCAAAGATGTCAGAGCCCTGAAGCAGCTAATGTAATAAGCACTCATGTTATTAAAGGTTTTGCCTTGTCGTAACCAATGGGGGCTGTTTTGTTTTTTCTGGGTATTTTCTATACAAACTCACTCCCCTGCCACAGAAATGGCTCATCTCTGTCTTGGAGGCCAAACTTTGCTTATCCATACTGTAGCCACTAGGCGAGATCACCCTTCACCTCTTGAGGTCAGTAAGGTGTTCCCCATGAATGTCAGAATCAGTGTGTTCCCCCACTTGAATCCCTGGAGGCTACCTGCAGGGTAGGCATGTGAACACAGGTGTTCAAGGCCTAACTCTGACACGCAGTAGCTCCAGAGCCTTGGGCAAGTCACCTAAGCTTTAGACCTCAGCCTCTTCATCTATAAAATGGAACATGATAATAGTACTCTCCTCCATAGAGCTGTTAATGTTTAACATATTGCATGTGAAATAATTAGCCCATTGCAAACAATCAATGTCTTTTTAAAATTTTTGGACGGACTCTAAGCAGAGTGAGCATTGTATTAGTCTACTTGCACTGCTATAACAAAATACCACAATGAGCTGGGAGAGTTGGTGCATACCTGCAATCCCAGCTACATGGGAGACTAGGGCAGAAGGATTGCTTGAGGCCAGAAGTTCAGAAGTTCAAAAGTTCAAGTCTAGCCAAAAGCTTGTCTCTTAAAAAAAAAGTATAGACTGGTGGCTTAAATAACAGTTGTTTCACTACAATTATTTCTCACAGTTTTGGAGACTTAGGCGTTCTAGATGAATATACAGTCAGATGCATTTCCTGGCAAGGGCCCTCTTCTTGACTTATATACAGCAGCCTTCTTGCGGTGTCCTTATATGATGGAGAGAAAGTGACCTCTCTCCCTCTTCTTATAAAGCTGCGAAGCCCATTGTGAGGGTCGTACCCTCATGGCCTCATCTGACCCTAATTACCTCTCAAAGGCTCCATCCCCAAATACTGGGGGTTAGGGCTTCAGCAGATGAATTTTAAGGGGGAGAGGAGAAGGAAGGGGACACAATTCAGTCCACAGCAAGCATGGCTGCATACAGATAAAAACCTCATGGAAGTTATTTTCTATAGGGGGAGGGAGAGAGTATACTTTTCACAGGCTCTGAGGGTTCTGGAAAGAGAAAGTGGAAGAACACTTGGATATTTGATATTAGAAAGCATAAGTATGTCACCTCTGCCAAAAGTGATTTCCTTGAGCATTACTGGCATACACCCAGGACTTCACACTTCCAAGAAGCCTTCCCACTTAAGGCTGTAGCACCCTACGAGGCAGGGTTAGGGTCCTGAGTGCTCACACTTACCTACTGCTGTGAGGTGCCAGCCTGTGTTCTGGTGTCATACGCATACGAAATCACTTCATCCTCCCAGCAACCCCATGAAGAAGATACTAACAGACCCATTTTACCAATGAAGAAACTAAGGGAAGACAGGTTATGCGACCGGCATGGATTTTATCCCCACCATGGGGCAGAAGTCCTAGGAAACCAGTGCCTTGCCTACATTTACCCAGTGAATTTCATTGTAAAGGGCAACTCGGGACACTTCATTTTTTTCAGTACTTGAGTCATCACATGCAAGTGACACTCCCGTACATCAAATTATCTCATTTAATCCTCAAAACAACCGCATGTAGTGAGAATCATCATCTCCATTTTGGCAGGCGAGGAAATAGAGGCTCAAAGAGAGTGTCTTGGGTGCTGATGAGCAGAACGACATTTATATCCAAGCCTCCGCTTCCTGTGTTGAGTGGCTTCCCCAGGATTCCAGCATTTTCCAAGTCTCAGTCGTCTGAGTACCACTCTCAGGAAGTTCTTCACATCCACATATCACATCAACAACTGCCTAATGTTTTTCTTTAAATGGACTCACCTCTTACTTCAATAAATGTATTTTGAAGGGGAACTTTTTATCACTACTGTAAAAATAAAAACTGGAATTATATGTCATAAGCAAATGGTATCTGGGAAAATAAATACAATAAAAACAAAACAATCATACTATATTCTAGCTATTGCTTGTCCTAAGCTAAAGGCCAGCTGCCTTCTCTCTGTAAAAAAAAAAAAAAAAAAAAAATCTCCAAAGTGTTAGAGAGGTGTTAAAAGATATTCTAGCACAAAAAATGATGTGTCCCTTGGCTTAATCTGAAGGACCAAAGGAGAGGCCAAAAGGAAATATCTTTCTCACTGTGTGATTTGACGTTCTATGATACTGTGGACACGCACCCTATTAAATCCTCTCCTCCCACTCTTGAGGAAAAGCAGCTCCAGCCACCCTCAGAGAGGAAAGGGTCTGAGAGCTGGAGCAAATAGGTGATGGACACTGTGAAGAGGAAGAAGCAACACTCGGCCACCCTGGGAACTGAGCGTTTGCAAAACCAGGGTATCTGGAAAGTTGATCTGGGATGGACAGAAAGGCCCCAAGGCCTTAACTCATTAGATGCCTACTTTGAAGGCTAAGTATAAAGCCCTTCTGCACAGCCCAGAGAGCTAGAAGGGAAAAATGGGCACCTGAATCCTCGAAGGATCCCCTCACCATCTAGGTCTGCTCCCTGCAAAGTTTTGGCATGGACAACCTCAGGGTACCTTTGCTTAGATGCTGCTCAGCTGAACCTAGATGGCTGGCATCAGGTAAATATTTAATGTGACTACTTTCAGGGCTGCAGCCAGGATTCTGGCCTATCCTTGCCATCCAAATCCCTATGCAGAGTATTCGCAGTTACTAGGCCACTGCCCTGTGAGTCAAGCACTGTGCCACAAACTTCACTATTTGGTCGCATGTAATCCTCATTTCTGTGGCAGATGTTATTGCAAACCCATTGGATAGATGCTGAAAGTTACGGGTAGACAGCAAAGCTAGTGCACAAACCCACATCTCACATTCGCCTGGCTCCAAAGTCTATACGACAGTCACTCACTAGGCATTCTGGGTCACACCTCTTGAGTCTCTTGCTCCATCACGGAGTTCTTCATCTCCTTCTTCCCCAGATGCAGATCCTTCTACCAATCTCAAGACCAGAAGCTTTGGGTTTCTCTTTCAGGTCACTTTAATGTGCAGTCCCTGGAACAGATCTGTTGCCAATTTATGTCTCTACCTTTTTAGAGGAGAGATGCAGCTTGGCCTAACATTCAAGTACACAGATTCTGCAACTGTCCAGATTTGAATCCCTGCCCTGAATTTATCAACCACAAACACTGGACTAGATAATCTCCTGGAGCCTCAGCTTCCCCACCTGCATAATGGGCACAAAAATAGTACTTATTCCATAGGTTTGTTGTGAAGATCAAATGAGCTTATACTCATAAAGTACTTGGAAAAGAACTTGAAACATAATAAGCACCATACAAATGTAAGCTATTATTATTTAATATTGTTCTCAGATTGACATTTTTTCTGTTTGGGCCCTTTCTTACCCAGACAATCTTGTTTTCCAGATCTTGTCAGCACACACTTCTGTTCTAATCAGGACCATGTCCACACTGTAACCAGGCTCTATCTTACTTATTCCTGACTTTCTGCCTTTGCTAACAAATGTTATTCCTGCCCAAAATGTTTTCCCTTGTCCTTTTCAAATTATACTCATCTTTTAAGGCCAAGATGAAGCCTCATGCTTTTCAAGAAGTCTTTAGTGACTCCCCAGGCCAAATTTCTCACTCGTTGGCATTTATTCATTCATTCATTCATCAAGCACTTATTATCAAGCACTTTTATGTGCCACTGCTGCAGGTTGGATGTTTGACCCTCCAAACCTCGTGTTGAAGTTTGATCCCTCATATTGGAGGTAGAGCCTAATGGGAAGTGTGTGGGTCATGGGGGCAGATCTCCTGTGAATAGAGGAGGGAAGGGAATGAGTGAGTTATCACGCTATTCGTTCCTGTGAGAGCTGGTCATTAAAAAGAACTTGGCACCTCCCCTCTCACTCTCTTGCTTCCTCTCTCACCATGTGATCTCCACACACTCCAGCTCCTCTGTGTCTTCCTCCGTAAGTGGAAGCAGCCTGAAACCCTCACCAGTAGCCAAGCAGATGTGGGCATCATGCTTCTCTTACAGCCTGCAGAGCTGTAAGCCAAATAAGCTTTTTTTCTTTATAAACTATTCAGCCTGAAGAATGCCTTTATAGCAACACAAAATCGAATAAGACAGCCAGAAATGGTCATAATCCCAATAGATATGACCACAGTCCTTAAGGAACTCTTAGTATAGTTGAGGAGACATGCATTAAACAAGTGAACGCACAAATCAACATCATTTAAAGTTGTGATCTATACCATGAAGAGAAAATATCATGCAAAAAATACAGAGGAATATAAACAAGGATCTCTAATTTCACTGGAGGAGCAGCATCAAAGAAGAAGAAGTGACATTTAGGATCAGACCTAGAAGAAGACTTGGAGTTAACCAAGGAAAAAGAAGAAAGTGTATAGGAAGAAGAAAAGCAGCATGTGCAAAGGCCCTGAAACTGGAGAGATTTTTACAAAACAGGCCAGTAGGGATTAGGAAGAGTAGCAACAGATGAAAACAAAAAGGAAAACTGAACCCAGAGGATACAGCACTACAGGCATGTTAAAGATTTTTGGATTTTAACCCTAAGTGCATTTAGAAGCCATTTACCAATTTTAATCAGGAATGCATAGACACAATCAAATACATATTTTCAGATGTTTAATATGTTAGACACCCCATGAAATATTAACTTCCTAAATCTTATGTCTAAAAATAGGTTTTTAAGGGCTTGAGTCACAGCCTGCTTTATCTACAGTCCCTAGTAGGTAGACATGTCCTTAGTCACAGCTGTTTGGCTCACAAGACTGCACTTGATATAAGGCCAATCAATCTATTCATAGAGTGGCTAGTGGCCCAGAATTTGTGACTGGACTCCAAAAGGTCAGCTGGGCCAATCAGATGGGCTCTACTGGAATTTATTTTTGTTTTGTTTTTTTTCGTTGGAATCTCACTCTGTTGCCCAGGCTGGAATGCAGTGGCATGGTCACGTTTCACTGCAGCGTTGGCCTCCTGGGCACAGGCTATCATTCTGCCTCAGCCTTGTGAGTAGCTGGGACTACCACACCAAGCTACCACACCTCGGCCTTCCAAAGTGCTGGGATTGTAGGGGTGAGCTACCATGCCTGGCCTCTATTGGGATTTTTTCACTAAAAGTCACAGAAGGCAATTACTAGTTGGCTATGGGGGGCAGAACAGAAAGGATATGAAGGAGTCATGAGGCCAGGGCAGTAACAGAGAGCCATAAGCAAGTTGAAGTTATACAAAGGTGTTTGGTAATGAGAGAACCACCCTGCAAAGCCTTCCATTGTACTTAAGTGGAACCCAGATTTGGCTGGGCACAGTGTCTCATGCCTATAATCCCAGCACTCTGGAAGACTGAAGCAAGAGGATTGCTTGAACCCAAGAGTTCAAGACCAGCTTAAGCAACATAGCGAGACCTCATCTCTACAAAAAAAATGTTTAAAGAAATTAGTGAGACATGGTGGTGTGTGCCTATAGTCCCAGCTACTCAGGAGGCTGAGGTGGGAGGCTCACCTGAGCCCAAGAGGTTGAGGTTGCAGTGAGCTGTGATTATGCCACTGCACTCCAGCCTGAATGACAGAGTGAGACCTCAATTTAAAAAAAAAAAATCTAAATTTTGCTTGGGTTTCCAAGTTTTTGCACCTTTGAGAGCATGCTCACCTAGCAAGTATATTCCATGTTACCTGCGCTCCAATCATTGCTGTCCTTTGTTTTTTTCAGTTCCTTGGTCAAGCCAAACAAGGCTTGAAAAGCCAAGGCTCGGGGCCTTTCACCTGCTGTTCCTGCTGCTTGCAATGTCTTCAATCTCTTTAGATGGCCAGCCTGACCAGCCCCTTCTCAACCTTCAGGTCTGACTTGACAAGTCATCTCTTCAGAGAGGATTTCCTTCACCAACTCTCCAAAGCAGGCCACATCTTATACTTTACCAGAGTCTGTATTTATTCCCTTGCTTGCTCACATTTAAAAAATTTTGTTTGTATTTGTTTATTTTTGTAGGTTTCCCAACAAGAACATAAGTTCTGTGCAAGCAGGGTCCTTAACTGTATCCTCCATGCCTAACACAGAGCTATTCCCCTTGTGGTTGCCCAAATACTTGAAGAAAGAAAGGAAGGAAGGGAGGAAGGGAGGAAGGAAGGAAAGAAGGAAGGAGACTGCATTAAGAGTTGTTTAGAAAAGAGTGGAAACATCACCAGGAGAGGAAAAGAATTACTTCCTTTGTTTCTAATAGCTTCCCTGGCCCATTTCCTCAAGGCCAAACTGAATTGGAGTTGCTGTCCTCAGAACCTTGGGACACTTTTTCCCCATGCCTTCAACAATCCTCTTTCCTTGAGCAAGTTGCAGTGGTCTCTGTTTTTAATTACCAAATGAACACTAACTAGAACCTGTGCCTCTAGAATTGAGGGACCCCTAGCCACAGGCGGGCAACTGAGAGTCCTTAGAGACAGCAGGGTAGCCATGCCAGAATAATATTTAGTCGGAACATTTCTCTTTTTTTTTTTTGAGTTGGAGTCTCACTCTGTCGCCCAGCCTAGAGGGCAGTGGCACACTCCTGCCACCGCAGCCTCGACCTGCTGGGCTCCGGTGATCCTTTCGCCTCAGCCTTTCGAGTAGCTGGAACTACAGGCGCACGCTACCACGCCCGGCTAATTTTTGATTTATTGTAG
The DNA here is from genome assembly GCF_000164805.1 of Carlito syrichta. Taxonomy (NCBI): domain Eukaryota; kingdom Metazoa; phylum Chordata; class Mammalia; order Primates; family Tarsiidae; genus Carlito; species Carlito syrichta. The sequence continues at coordinate 241,606 of NW_007001811.1, forward strand.
AGATGAGGTCTCGCCAAGTTGCCCAGGCGGGTCTCAAACCCACGGGCTCAGGCAATTCACTTACCTCGGCCTCCCAAAGCGTGGGATTACAGGCTGAGCCACCGAGCCCGGCCTAGTCAGAATATTTATTGAAGACAGATTAGAAACTCGAAGCAACTTCAGTTTAGAAAGTGCTAAGACAGGGAGAAAACCAGGAATCAGAAACCAAGTGGCAGGGTCTGAGGGTTTAGTAAGTCATTAGTCAAAAATGAAAACCACCATAGAGACAATGGCAAGGCCAAGTCATGAACTTGAAAGGATGTTAGGGTAAATTCATGGTATGCTGATTGCTTCCTTGTGAATAAAAAACAAGTCAAACAAATAAAAATCAGTTTTGAGATGGTGATCTGGACTTAATGGGTCCTTCTCTGATGACTTAGGTAAGATGCCCTTGGCGGCGAGCAACACCTAACTCCAACTTAACTGGCCTGTATTAATCGGGAAGACTAGGCTATCTGTCATAACAAATAAATCCCCAAATTGCAGGTGCTTGACACAGTACACCTTTATTTCTTGTGAAAGACCAGAGCAGGTAGGTGTTCCTGGCTGAGTGGCACTCCTGACTAGCTCTGCTCCAAGCAATGACTCAGAGACCCAGTCTACTTTTGTCTTACAGTTTTGTAGCTTTTGGGTTGTCCTGATGTCATACACCTGGTAAATGGGAAGAAAGGGGAAGGGGTGGTAGTGAGAATGTGAGGGGTCATGCACCTAAATTTAATTACCTTGACCCAGAAATAATCCACTTCATGTCACATTCCACTGGTGAGAATGAATCACATGATTACATCTAGATTCCAGGGGGAATGATGCTGAAAGTGACATCCATGGCTGGAGAGTCACTTTCAGGTGATACCTCTACACTGTATAAGGTGCACAAAAATCTTTGGCAGTTGACTAGGTATCTCTGTCATACAACTTAAATATATATATAGTCCATAAAAAGAAATCTCAAGGTAGGGTCAGGTGTGTTGGCTTACAACTATAATCCTAGCACTTTGAAAGGTCGAGGCATGAGGATCACTTGAGGCTAGCAGTTCAAGACCAGCCTGGCCAAAATAGCAAGAGCCCATCTTTATAAAAAAAAATTTAAAAGTTAGCCAAGCATGGTATGGGCGCCTGTAGTCCCAGTTACTTGGGAGGCTGAGGTGGGAGGATCACTTGAGCCCAGGAGATTGAGCCTTCAGTGAACCAAGATTCACTGTGCTCCAACCTGGGTGACAGAGTAAGACCCAGTCTCAGAAAAAGAGAAAAGGAAGGAAGGAAGGGAGGGAGGGAGGGAATCTAGAAGTAAAGGGGCCCCAAAGATCAATTCAAGGACCCAAAGTCTTTCAAAGTGTTTTCATCTTTCCACACTTCCGTCTTTAGGCCAGTATCCCATCATATCTAGATACAATATCCCATTGTATCCAAATACAACATCCATCAGAAGTGTGCCTTTAAGAATGGAGAAAGTTTTCACAGAAGCATGCCATTATACTTTACACTTATTCTCACTGGACCAGTATTCGTTATGTGTTCACCCCTAAACCAGTCACCCATTAGGGCAATACAACTACCATGGAGGCTCCAAAACCAGTGGTTCTCAGCCCCAGCTGCTCATTAGCACTACCTAGAGGAAATTATTTAAAAATACAAGTGTCCAGATTCCACCTCAAAGAGAGTCTTACTTAATTGATCTGAAGGGAGGTCAGGCTTCAGAAGTCACCAACGATTACTAAATTCCATTCACAGCTGTGTATGGTAACGCACACCTGTTGTCCCAGCTACTCTGGACTCTGAGGAGGAAGGACCACTTGAGCCTAGGAGATTGAGACCAACCTGGATAACATAGCAGGACCCCATCTTCAAAAAAAAATCCATTCGCTTACTTGTATAGCTTGACCCATAGAATGTTTACAAAATTGGAGAATTTAAAATGATACAGCAAATGGGATAAAATATTAACAGATGGTGGATCTGGGTAAAGGGCATCTTATATTGAAACTATTTATAAAGTTCTTGCAGTTTTTCTTCTATAGATTAAAATCGTATCAAAATTAAAAGTTACCAGAAAGGAGAAAAAATGGGAACAAACACATAAAAGCCCTGATTTATGGCTTCTCTTCAAACATCAGAAAATCTGGAAAAACTGGCTCTATATTTCTGCTGAAAATTTAAGCAGACCTGAAAAGCAGGACCCAGACTTCTGACCAAGTACCTCCAGGGCAAGAGCCTGGGTCCCTGTATGGATAGCTAGAGCTCAGGTGAGCCTTATCATCAGGTGGACTTGGGACTCACTCTCTGGAGTCCTTTAAATTTTGATTCATTTTCTTCTCTCCTGTTTCATCCTCTTCCAACCTCTATGTATAGCTTGGATTATTTTTTGCCAAGCGCGGCACCTTGCACTTGCCCACACTGAAGCTCATCCTTGGCAACTCCTCTGCCCACTCACACAGCCTGGTGAGATCTTCCTGCGGCTTATCACCAGCGGCTTGGCATTTCACTACCTGGCACAGAGAAGTGTCAGCAGCAAATGTGGAGCTATCACCACTCACACCTCCAGATCAGTTAGGCAAATGTCAAATAAGACCGGCCCTAGCACTGACATCCTGCTGTTCTCAATTAATCAATTAACTAACTCATGATAACCCAACCGAGTATCTGGTTGCAAGCAAAGGAAATCAACTGTGGCTAACTTAAGCGACAGCGGAATGAAGTGTGAGCCAGGGCTTTTCAACAGCAGCACTGCTGGCATTTGGAGCTAGATAATTCTGCGTTGCGAGGGTCTGTCCTGCGCATGGCTGTATGCATAGTGGCATCTCTGGCTCCCATCCACCAGAGGCCAGTAGCACAACTCCCCTCCCCCACCAAGTTGTGACAATCAAAAATGTCTGCAGGCATTGGCAAATGTCTTCTGGAAGCAGGGGAGGCAAAAGACACTCCCAGATGAGAACCACTGGTACAGGGATGAGAAGGAAGTTGAAGAAGCAACTTAGAAAAGATGGCAACCTGAGTCGTTCTAGGGTGCTATGCAGCGAGGACGAATTCCAGTTAATGAGTTTGAATCCCGGCTCCACCATTTACCCGTTGTAGGATTTAACCAGTTACTTAACCTCTCTATGTGCTTGGTTTTCTCATACATAAAATAAGATACTCAGGACAGGTTGGGTTATACAGCAGGAACAAGCAACCCCCAAATATTAGTAGCCTAAAACATATGCCCTGTATTCAACGTGGTCAGCTGGGGGGGTCTGCTCACATTGCCCTCTACTGGAGACCAAAACAGGAAGGAGGCACCACCATCTGAACACCATCTGAACAGAATGAAAAGGAGGAAAGAAAGATAAATGAGATCGTGTTTCTACCTGCAAGTGATACATCACTCCAGCTCATAATTCACTGATCAAAACAAGTCATGTGTGAAGGGTACAGGAAACAGCCAGAGGGGCGGCTCCCAAAATGGCCCCGAACATGGTAAAGTCACACTAGACAACAAAGGCCCTAGGTTCTGGCTTCTTCATGCACTATTCCCCTCGCACACGAAGTTCAAACTTGCAGGCCTCCAATCATTTCCCATGACGTAGCTAGCTTTGTTATACCCACCCTGCTCCCATGTCGCTCCTCCAATAAGAACCTAGCACGGCCCCTTCCAGCCCCTGCCAAGCCCATAAATACACCCCTCTCCCTGCATAACTCTCTCTTGCTCCCTCTCTCTTGCTCTCTCTCTCTCTCTCCCCTCACCACTCTCTCACTCTCTCTCTCACTCTCTCACTCTCTCTCGCTCTCTCTCTGTCTCTCCCCCTCTCTTGCTTTTTCTCGGATACAGACCCTCTCTGTAACAGCCCCTTTAATAAATCTCTTGGTCTCGGCCGGATGCGGAGTCATTACTGGCACCAAAATCCTTTCAATGTGGCCATACCAAACGTGCAGGGCACAGCAAAATGAAACCATCCCACATGTCTGTAAAAAGAAGAAGAGGAAATACTGTTGATCAACAGCACTAATGTCTAACAGAAGTAATACTGCTCACTTCATGTATCTGTTGGGAAAGGTAAACAAATGAATACATACAAAGTTCTTAGAACAGTATCTATTAACCACTCAGTACATATTATCTTATCATTATTATTAATTCAGCAAGTATTTATTGAGCACTGTCTTGTGTCAACTTGGCTGGCCTACAGTATGCAGTTGTTCAATCAAGCACTAATGCAGGTATTGCTGTGAAGAGATTTGTAGATGTGATTAACATCTATAATCAGTGGGCTTTATTATTTTTATTCTTATTTTTTGAGTCAGAGTCTCACTCTTGCCACACAGGCTGGAGTGCAGTGGCATGATCACAGCCACTTCAGCTTTGACATGCTGGGTTCAGGTGATCCTTCCACCTCAGCCTTCCAAGTGGCTGGGACAACAGGTACACATCACCACCCCTGGCTAATGTTTTTTCTAATGTATTTTAGAGACAAGGTCTCATCATGTTGCCTAGGCTGGTCTCAAACTCCTGGACCCAGACAATCCTCTTGCCTTGGCTTCCTAAAGTGCTGGAATTACAGGCATGAGTCACCATGTCCAGCCGAATTTGACTTTAATTCAAAAGGGGATTATTCTCAATAATCTGGGTGGGCCTGATGCAATCAGTTGAAGGACCTTAAGAGCAGAACCGAGGCCTCCCTAGAAAAAATTTCACCTGTGGACAACAGTATCAGCTCCTTCCCAATTTTTTAGCCTTCCCTTCCTAACAGTCTCTCCTATGGATTTTGGATTTTCCCAGACAGCCCCCACAGTCACATAAGCCAATTCCCTGCAACAAATGTCTTTACCGCCTTAACGTTCATATCCTCTTCCTTCCCTGTCTTTTTTTCCCTCTCCCCACTGCTTTGTTAAAAGGCATAAACCCTGAATCTTATTCCCTATTCTGGTGTTGACTTCTCTGATCTCTGAACCTCTAGTCACAACCCTCTGGCTCCCTAATAAGTTTTCCGGTTTGATTCACAGATCCTTGCCGTCTAGGTTCTTTCTTACTCCTGCTAGTGCTCACCTCCTTAGAAGTCAAGCAGCTTTATATACTGTGCTGGGCATCCCAAAGGCTAAAAGATTTGGGAGAGAAGAAACTCTGAGCTGTATGACCATGACTACCTTCACCACATAAATCTTTCTGCTCTTACTGCCCCAGCCCCACCATCCCTGTCTTGTTTTTTTTTTTTTTGCTTGAGTCAGAGTCTCACCCTGTCACCCAGGCTGGAGTGCGGTGGCATGCTCATGGCCACTACAACCTTAACCTACTGGGCTCAGGCATTTCCTTCCACCTCAGCCTTCCAAGTAGCTGAAACTATGCCACCATGCCCAGATAATATTTTGATTTATTGTAGAGATGAGGTCTCGCCAAGTTGCCCAGCCTGGTCTCGAACCCCTAGGCTCAGGCAATCCTCTTGTCTCAGCTTTCCAAAGTGCTGGTATGACAGGCATGAGCCACCGCACCTGGCTACCTCTCTGTCTTTAAAACAGACCCAGTTCAAGTCCCTGCTCTATGAATTTAGGCAAGTTGCTCTCTGTGCTTGGGTTTACTCAGTTGCTGAAGGGGATCAAAGCTTGCCACCTCAAAATATGCTACTTTGGCATAGGGATTATTTTGAGCTGAAGGCAACTAAGAAACGGTAGCTTCAGGAAAAGCTCTCTACCCTCCCCCTTTCTGCCTAAAAGGAAGGCATAAACTTCCCTTCGTGAAGGTGTCCTTCCTCTTCTTTCTCATACCAGGGAAAGAGATGACTTTTTTCACTGGAGATGATGCCAACTTGAGTCTGCATAAACAGACCTTACAGAAATAGCCCTCATCTTCTATTAGTTCCCTCCCCCAACGCATTTACCTTCCCACAATCTACTGCCCCCAGAGGGCCAAACTATTTTCCTTTGTCTTGTTAATTCTCCACAAATTTATTGCTCTTTGTTAAAATGGTGCATAAACTCTCAGCCCTACCTACTTCTTTGGGTTTTCACTTCCTTTTTCTGTGAGACCTATGTGTACATGTACAAAACTAAAAGATTAGCATAAAATAAAATGTCTATGCCTTTTATCCTTTTAGTCTTTTGTCGGTTTAATTCACAAGGCCTCAGACACTGAACTGAAGAGGTGGAGGAAAAACTGTCCCCTTTTATTCCCATAAAATGGGGATAACAATAGAATCCTACTTATTGGGTACAGTGAGAATTAAACAAGACAATACCTGTGTGACATGACACATAGCCAGTTCATAGAATGTTTAATAAATGAGAACTTATCCCAGAGTTACATAGTTATTTACCTACCCCCAGTCTCAGCATCCTTGCCCTGTAAGGTTTCAGAACAATTCAGACAAGGCAGAATAGTTCAGTCACAGAAACTTAGCTGATTTTATTAACCTCAAAGAGGTAGGCAATCCCTATTCCAAGCCTGTCTCAAGAAGAGGAACTTACATGAACACTTTAAAAATCCAAGTCCTACAATCTTTTCTTCAACCCATCCCTTCCCGTCATACTATGAGACACTCTGATTAAGCGGGGAGCCGAAGGAAGCTGGCTTCTCACTCTGGCTCCCCACAGTCAATATTGCCACCCAGACGTGGAGGAGTCTTGTGCCTTTGAAGTGTCTGAACTTTCATTTCACATTTTCCATATCAAGAGGAAAGAGGATCATAAGTCATTACTGGCAAGAAAGATAGGAGAAAAAGCAGAGGTCAATATTCTAAAGCAATTAGTTGGGGCAACAGAAGGAACAAAAGAAAAGACATTATGCAAATGGGAGGCCATTCCACCTTGAGAAGATAATGTCTGCTTTGAACACAAAGGAAGGAGTTTAAAATGGCCGGTTCATTCCACTCTGTTTGAATATTAAGCTTCCTCATGAGTAATATTAGGCCTGGGTAGCCCGGGGTCTCCGAAATGTTAACACTTTCATATTCCTCTGTGATTTTATTAGTAGTATTCAGTATATTTGATTTTTAATATTTCACAACACTAAACATGAGTACAGTGATCTTACATTTCTCCAAAATAACTTTTTTCCAAAGTACAAATTTGTATTCATGCAGGAATATTAATGGGACATTTGCAAGGTCCTACCTAGATTATTTTCTATGCATACAGCAGTGAACAATATAGTTCAAGACACTGCTTTCATGGTGTCTACATTTTAGTTGGAAGAGACAGGCAATTAAAACAAGTGAATGAATGAATGAATCAATTCTAGATAATGATATATGCGATGCCAGGAATCAGAATGATATGGTATTGTGTAGATATGTCTATTTTATCATACTAAATCAGGTGGTTGATTAAAAGCTACTTCAGGATAAAGTTAGTCACAAAAGTCTCCCATGGATACAAGTTCTGGGCTGCTGGTGTGGAGCAGATGGGGATACCTCATAGCCCTTTGGATTTGGTGATTTGGGTGCTCAGCTCAATATAACTTATACCTGGCTGGAGCCTACACTTTGCTCCTTGTTTGCAGATTCTCCCTGTACAGCTTTAGGTCTACTTTGTGTGTTTGTGTGTGTGTGTGTGTGTGTGTGTGTGTGTGTGTGTGTGTGTGTGAGTTGGGGTCTCACTCTGTCGCCCAGACTGGAGGGCAGTGGCATGCTTACAGCCACTGCAGCCTCGACCTGCAGGGATCAGGTGATCCTTCTGCCTCAACCTTCCAAGTAGCTGGAACCACAGGCATGCGCCACCATGCCCAGCTAACTTTTTAAAAATGTATTGTAGAGATGAGACCTCACCAAGTTTCCCAGGTTGGTATGGAACCCGTGGACTCAGGCAATTATCTCATCTCAGCCTCCCAAATTGCTGGGATTATAGGCATGAGCCACTGAGCCTGGGGTCTTTAGGTCTACTTAAAGAGGGGTGGTCTTCAATAAGAAGTCAGCCCTCAGGGATGCGAGTAAGGTCTGATTTCCGTTATATGAAGAGAAAGACACAGCTAAGTGGGAAAGACCCCCATTTCTTTCTTTCTTTTTTTTTTTGAGTTGGAGTCTCACTCTGTCTCCCAGACTGGAGTGCCGTGGCCGCTCTCGGCCACTGCAGCCTCACCTGCTGGCCTCCGGCGATCCTTCTGCCTCAGCCTTCCGAGTAGCGGGAACTACAGGCGCGCGCTACCATGCCTGGTTAATTTTTGATTTATTGTAGAGATGAGGTCTCGCCAAGTTGCCCAGGCGGGTCTCGAACCCGTGGGCTCAGGCAATCCACTCACCTCAGCCTCCCAAAGCCACCAAGCCCGGCAGACCCCCATTTCTTTGCACCCATCGTTCATGGGTCCAGGACTGTTCTTTCTCTCCACCTCCTTCCTCTCTACTGGGAGAAACAGAGATCAGAGCTTATCCCTCTCCACCAGCAGAAGAAAGCAGAGGACAGTAGACATCTGAGATGGCAGTTTTGGCAGCCTGGGTCACTGAGGTTTTATTACCTGTTGGAAAGAAATAGCAGATTTTGAGGAAGGAACATCTAGAGACATTGGCAGGCTTCTGAGTGGGGAAAAAAATAAGAAGGGGATTAGGGGACAAACAGCTTCCATGTCCTAGTTGTACACCTGCCCATTGTCAAGACCCTACTTTGATATAACACATTTTTCTGTTGTGTATCAGTGCTCACAATAGCTTTCAACTGGCCTCAGCTGATGCTGATGCACAAGTTAGGGTAGCTGCTCAAGAGATAGTAGTTCCAGCCAGGTGCAATGGCTCACACCTATAATCCCAGCATTTTGGGAGACTGAGGTGAGAGGATTACCTGAGCCCAGGAGTTTGAGATCAGCCTAGGCAACATAGCAAGACCTCATCCCTACCAAAAAAAAAATTAGCCAGGAGTGGTGACACATGCCTGTAGACCCAACTACTTGGGAGACGGAGGCAGAAGGATCACCTGAGCCCAGTAGGCTGAGACTGTGGTGAGCCATGATCATGCTACTGCACTTCAACCTGGGTGACAGAGTGAGACACCAACTCAAAGAAAAAAGAATCTTATTCTACCAGAGTCGAGCCTCTGCTGGCTGAGTACTTCCACTCAGAGCCATCGCCATCCACCCCAAGGTACCAGCCACCCAGAAAGGTGTCTTTTCATCAGTTCTGGGAATTCATGCAAGAGCTATTCAAAACGCTCTTCTTTCACTCTCCCAAGACTACACGGCTACTCATCCTTTAAAGGTAGTTTCTGGATTGTTCTCAGTATATCCCACAGTTAACCTGGGCGCTTCTCTTCTCCTATTTGTTCCTCAAAGACTGACTATTATAGTTTCCCCCTTCCCAGAGAATAGAACTTGATTTCCTCCAGAGGGGCCCAGAATATCACAATACAAAGGCCTTTTGTGGCTCTAGGGAAATTGATCTTCTCAAGAATGATAACATGACCTTCTATTACCTCTCCTGCTAGGGCAGAGGGAATAACTCTGCTGGGTAACTCCCTCAGGTCCCCTCCCACAGGATGTGGTAGCTGCCACATAAACCAAAGCTGGGTTATCTTCGGAGACAGGTGTGTTGGGATTTCAGCTGCCTGGTGGGGACTTTGCTCCACAAATTCCACCTTTTCTGTTCCCTAATAACAGGCTAGAAACTAAATCATTCACTCGCCAATGGGAAATAAACAGCTAGTGTTTAAACTGGACTGTGTCAAGGAAACAAATATGTTTTTTTTTCAGTCTAAGAACAAATGCTTGCTTTTCATTTGTTGTTGTTGTTGGTTGTTTTTTGTTTTTTAGTTGGCCCCCAGGCTGGGGTACAGTGGCATGATCACGGCTCCCCATAACCTCCATCACCTGGACTCAGGCACTTCCTTTGCCTTAGCCTCCCAAGTTGCTGGAATTATACATGCGCACCACTACACCCAGTTCATTTTTTTACTTTTCTGTAGAAACAAGGTCTCTATATATTGCCCAACCTGGTCTCGAACTCCTGAGCTCAAACAGTCCTCTTGCCTCAGCCTCCCAAAATGCTGGGATTACAGATGTAAGCCACCACACACAGCCTCAAATACTTAGGTCTTTAGAAAGTGTTCCTCTCTTTTGTCTACCATCACTCCACTTATGTTACTGTTTATTATATATATTATTTACATTGTAATAATTATATTATTTATTAATTATAATGGTATATATTATTACTTTCCTCTCCCTCTGAAGTCTGCCCAATATGCCACATACCACATCCTCAAGCTGAGCTCCACCTGCTGCACCCATAAAAATAAAACCCTGAGAGAGCCAAGAAATGCAAGGCAGACAAACAGGGCAGTTCCCTTGGGAATGAAGAAAGGAAGGAAAGAGAAACAAAGGAAGGAAGGAAGGAAGGAAGGAAGGAAGGAAGGAAGGAAGGAAGGAAGGAAGGAAGGAAGGAAGGAAGGAAATCCCAACTTCCCAGGCTCATCTCGTACGCTGCCAAACCTGCCATCTCAGGTATCTACTAAATCTGAAGAGATTTCTCCTCTGCTCTTCCTGCTGGCGGGCAGTAAGATTTGATACTTTATCCTGATTTCTCCAGATGGTGAGAAAGAAGAGTCCTAGTTCCCTGAAGGAGGCCATACTCTAGATCAATTATATGCAGTAGATATTTTCGCTCTCTGCCATGGCTTGTTTTCTCCTAAGACCATTGAAGACAGGCATGACGTTAGTGTCGCTTTGAAAACCACCCCAAGACACATGTTTGTCTCTTATGACTTGACCTTATTCCTTGAGAAATAATAAATCTGGCCTTATTATGGTAGACACAGCTACCCCTTTTTTTATTACAATGCAGCCCACATTTATTACCTCTACTTAACCTTCAGATCGTTATTCACAAGTCTAGTTAAGCATTAGAACCTTCAAAAACAAACAAACAACAAAACAACCCAATTCCCTATCTATAAACACTCACACCCCTGCCCTATGTTCCCATGATCCCACTCCTAAATGTACGTCTAACAGAAACAAGTACACCAAAAGACACGAGTGTACAAGATGTTCACAGGAGCTTTTGTTGTGATAGCCAAAAAAATGGAAAACAACCAAATTCCATCATCAATAAGATGGGACAATAAATTGTGGTATATTTCTTGTCTGACCACTGCCCGCAACAACATGGATAAATCTCACACACTACACGGCTCCATTTGTATGACATCAAGAACAGACAAAACTAATCTAGGGGGATAGAAGTCAGAGTAGTGATATCCTGTCATGGTGGAGTGGGAGGAGCTACTGCCTGGGAGGGCCTGAAGGAACTTTCTAGCATGTGCTGGAAGAGCATTGTAGCTTCGTCTGGGTGGTAGTCGTACATAGGTATATATTATGTCAAAACGTATTGAACTGTATACTGAAGGATTACTACTCTAGTATAATATATTATAACAATAAAAATTTTTGTAAAATAAGCAAAATTGTATAAAATATAAAACACCTCTTCCTGAGAGTCTGATTCAGTTGGCCTTAGGCGGGGCCCAGACAAGTTTTTTGTTGTTGTTGTTGTTGGAGTCTCACTCCATCACCCAGGCTGGAATGCAGTGGCACATTCATGACCACCCTAGCATTGACCTGCTGGGCTCTGGTGATCCTTCCATCTCAGCCTTCCAAGTAGCTGGAATTATAGGCACATGCTGCCATGCCTGGCTAATTATTTATTTATTGTAGAGATGAGGTCTCGCCAAATTGCCCAGACTGGTCTCAAACTCACGGGCTCAGGTAATCCACTCACCTTGGCCTCCCAAAGTGCTGAGATTACAGACCAAGCCTTTTTTTTTTTTTTTTTGAATATGTGGGGTACAATTCAGGGCTAGGTATACAAATGTTTATTTATGCAAGTACCCTACACAGGAATTTTTTTTTTTTTAACAATTCCAGAGAATTTTGAGAATTCTGATCCAGATGAATAGATCTATGCTCATACAGATTCTCTCCAACCCTTGTAGATTCTCTCCCACAATTGTACAGAGTTTGCAGGAATGCAGGAATCTGTGGTCAATGGGACTGGAACAGATAATTTAGTATTAAGGTCCAAATCTTTTTTTTTTTTTTTTGAGTTGGAATCTCATTCTGTCACCCAGACTGGTGTGTAGGGACACACTCACAGCCACCGCAGCCTTGACCTGCTGGACAAAGGTGATCCTTCTGCCTCAGCTTCCAAGTAGCTGGAACTACAGGCACGCACTACCACATCTGGTTAATTTTTTGAATTTATTATAGAGACAAGGTCTCACCAAGTTGCCCAGGTTGGTCTTGAACCCCTGGACTCAGGCAATCCTCTCCTCTTGGCCTCCCAGAGTGTTGGGATTATAGGCTTGAGACACCTCACCCGGTCTAGGTCCAAATTTTATCACCAACTGGCTGGAGGTAAAAGCAAATGAGTATTAAGGAGAGAAGTGATCAAACCTACCCTAAGGAGGCCAGCCCTTTTAGTTCCATTTAACCTTTCTGCTGTGTGGGAAATAATAAAGCCTAAAAGAGAACCAGCCCAGCAAGCTGCAAGTCTTTCCCTTCTAGTGGTTCCCAGCCGTGGCTGCCCATCAGAATCATCTGAGGAGATTTTTTAAAAGCTCAATGCCCAGGCCATACTCTAGATCAATTCTATAAGAATCTTTGGGCATGGGACCCAGACATCAGCATTTTGGAAAGCTTCCCAGATGATTATTGTGCAGCCAAAGTTGAGAACCACTCTCTTACCTCCATAGCCAAAGACAGCCACAAATATCATGTGAATACATAGTGATTTTGGCCACTGATAAGTGTGGCCATTGTTCTGAAATCTGACCCAATTCTGTCAGTATTGTTTTTTTTCTTTCTTTCCTTCTTTCTTTCTTTTTCTTTCTTTCTTCCTCCCTTCCTCCCTCCCTCCCTCCCTTCCTTCCTTCCTTCCTTCCTTCCTTCCTTCCTTCCTTCCTTTCTTTCTTCCTTTCTCTTTCTTTTCTTTTTTCTTTCCTGAGTCAGGGTCTCACTCTGTTGCCCAGGCTGAAGTGCAGTGGCATGATCATGGCTCACCACAGCCTCCAACTCCTGGGCTCAAGTGATTCTCCTGAACCAGCCTCCTGAGTAGCTAAGATTTCAAGTGTGTGCCACCACACCCAGCTAATTTTTAAAAAATGTTCTGTAGAGACGAAGTCTTGCTATGGTGCCTAGGCTGATCTTGAACTCCCAGGTGCAAGCAATCCTCCGACCTCCACCTCCCAAAGTGTTGGGATGACAGGCATTAGCTACCACCTGACAATTTTCTCTTGAAGAAAGACAGGAACAGGAATGAGGAGTAACTAGTAGCCTCCTCCCCTCGCCAGCTCTGGGAAAATTGCCGTACTAGTGTCATGTGGCTGGAATATAGACTCTCAAGCGCCCTACAATCTCAGCTGGAGGATACAACCCCATTAGTCACATGTAGTGAACACAAACAATTTTCCATAGGTACTACATTGTTCTACAATGAGTTTGGTTCCACTGGGAACCATATTTCTCAAAACCCTCTTCCTTCTAAGGCTCCTAGTCAGAGCTGACAAAAGTGAAGGTGTATGAGATGTGGGAGGCAGATGTGAAGCAGCACCTGGCTATCCTGAAGGTTCCAGACAGTGAGACAAATGCAGACGTGCTGGTGGGTTCCAGACAGCCTTCTGTGGGTTTCTCCAGCAGACCCCAAAAGCTCAATGTGACTGGCTCCCAGCCTTCTCTGAAAGTTTTTTTTTTAAAGAGGTGGGTCCTATGTTGTCCAGGTTGGTCTTGAACTCCCAGCTTTAAGTGATCTTCCCACCTCAGCCTGCCGAGTAGCTGGGATTATAGGCATGAGCCACTGCACCAGACTACCTATAAGCTTTGACTTTTTTACTCGCATGTCAGGACTTCAGGACAGCTGGTGAGCGCCTTTTCTCAGGCCTCTCTGCTCTTTTTTAGACTTTTGTTTCTTCAGTTGTTTAAGATCAAATTCTTATAATCCTGGATTCCCTAACAGTCATTGTAGCTCTGCTTTCTGATTCAACTCTGACTGATATACCATAGAAGGCCTTCAAGGAGCCTTCCAGAATGCTAGAAATGTTCTATATATTGATCTCTTCAATGGTTTTATGGGGTCTACAACTATTTTTAAACTCATCAAATTTTACACTTAAAATTTGTTCAATGTACCATTCGTATGCCACATCCGATAACATTTTTTAGAGTGACTTAAAAGACTTTATCAGACAAATAAATTAAAGCACAACAATAGGTTGAAGACAAGCCCTCTCAGTCATTTGCCTGGGCCGTAGAACATCTTTCTCTGCTGCTGCTGAATATGGAATAGTCCTTCAAAGGACTCCTCTGCCTGCTGGCTTTGACAATAAGAGATCATGATTACAAACGGCTTTAGACTAGAGAAAGATCTTTGGTCTTCATTAAGGTTTATTTGTGACTGTTCCAATGGTGGTTTCTGGGAGAAAAGAAAGAATGCCCATGGTAATTAGGCCCTCCTAATTGCAGTAGTCACTGATTGCCTGTATTAAAAACATTTGAGGAAGTGTAGCAATTACAGCTTCGGGAAATATTTAAAAAACAAAAAGTGAAAAAAGGCCTCTCAGCGCAAGGACACAGAGAGGCAGCCAGGAGTCCTGCCCAGCTGGAGTGGACCCTTAGCAGCCGGAGACGTCTGGGCAGAGCGCCCCTGGGATGGTGGCCATGACAGTCTGAGGAGGAAGAGGTGAGATTTTTCCCAGAACTTCTGCAGATGTAACTGGAAATCCACCCACGGAGAGGCAAGTTAGGAGAAAGGCATTTTGCAAACAATGTGTAAGGATAATAAGAATGCCGGGTATATATTAGTTATGTATATATACACATCAACAAGTTTAATCCATATAACAAGCTACAGCATTGTTCCCATTTTAAAGACGGAGAAATGCAGGTCTTCACTTGAGGAGAAAGTTGAAGACATTCTCAAGGTCACGACACACACACACACACACACACACACACACACACACACACACACACACAGCAGGTGGCAGACCCCAACCTAGACCCAGGTCTGTTTGATTTCAAAGCACATGCCTACAGCCAATCTGTTATTATGTGTCTTTCTCAGTCCCAGATCCAGGGATCCCAAGAGCCACCAGCATCCCAGCAAGACATGCATGCTTGCAAGCTCACAGCACTCCTTCCCACCAGCCCCTCAGCATGTCTCCCTCAATAGCCTGCTTTTAGTCACCAAACCAGGTAACAATCCCTCTTGTTCATCCTTGTTTCTCCTACGAAGCTCCCTGAGATTGAGCTCCAGGGATTCCTCCACTCCCCTTCCCAGACAAGATCAGGGATCCAAGGTCTGTTATCTGTCCCCCATAATTATACTCTGAAGAATTCTAACCATGTTTGATATAGTTTGAATATCTGTCCCCTCTGAATCTCATGTTGGATTGTGACCCCGCAGTGTTGGAGGTGGCATCTAGTGGGAGGTGTTTGGGTCCTGGGTGCAGATTCATCATGAATGGCTTGATGTCCTCCCCATGATAATGAGTGAGTTCTCCCTCTATTAGTTCACATGAGAGCTAGTCATTTAAAAGAGTCTGGCACATCCCCCCAGCCCCCCTTGCTTTCTCTTTTGCTATGTGACACGTTGTCTCCTCTTCCCCTTCCGCCATGATTGGGAGTTTCCTGAAGCCCTCTTCAGAAGCAAATGCTGGCACCATGCTTCTTGTATATCCTGCAGAACCATGAGCTAACTAAACCTCTCTTCTTTATAAATTACTCAGCCTTAGATATCTACTTTATAGCAACACAAAATGAACCGAGTCATTGTTCAAAACTCTCCAACCACTAAGCAAATGTACTTTTTCCTCTGTTCCCTTGGTCCCCTGATATTCTTAAACTGGAATGTAAGTGCTGTGTGGGAAGAGATTTAGGTCTGTTTTATTTCCTGCTGTAACCATGGTACTTGGAAGCATGACCAGCACATAGTAGGCGCTCAATAGATATTTAACAAATAAATAAGAGTGTTCTGTTTCTGTTATCCAAACAGAAACACATCCTCTCCATTTCTAGGCATGTCGTTTGGTACGTGATGTTTTCTCAACTACCAGATATACATTCTCTATACTTCTTTTTCTTAGTCACTTTCTCTAGAACCATATGCCCACAAAGTCCTAGTCCAGATAGGTCCTTTATCACTTCTTAGAGACCAAGACGCATCTGAATTTGTAAAGCTTGACTTATGATTACTTCGATTTCACTGTACAGCACCACCCCAGATAAAGGTGTTCTCAAATTCACCAGTGTGGTACCTTGGAGAGAAAGTGTTTCAACCACACATGTGCTACATCCATGAGGAAACAAGATAAAAACTTTATTTCCATCTCTTAATTGGTACTGGCGCCCCAAGAGAAATACTGGTCCATTAAGTAAAGAATGCTAATTGCTTACTCACCTCCTACTGACAGTGATGACAGGCTTGGTTAAGGGTTTGTATTAAAGCCCATTAAAGGGAAGGCTGCGTGGCAAGTTTCTGAGTTGCTTGGAATGGAGAGACTCTGCATATAGATGCTGAGGGGGAGGGGATGGGGGTACAAAGTGAAAGAAGATGCAGGTGAATGAGGAAACAGATTCTGAGGGAGAGAGGACAGCTGGGAAGAGTACAAGTAACATAGACCATGTGTCTCATGTTTTTGGATCTGAAATATTGTGTTGTTAATTTAAAGCACATTTAATCCTTACTGATTGTCTTAGTCCATTTTGTGTTGCTATATAATACCTGAGGCTGAGTAATTTGTAAAGAAAAAAACGTCTGTTTGGTTTGTGGTTCTTCAAGCTATACAAGAAGCATGATAACAGCATCTGCACCTGGTGAGGTCCTTGGGCTGCTTCCGTTCATGGCAGAAAGTGAAGGAGAGCCAGTGTGTGCAGAGATTAGATGTCAAGAGAGGAAGCAACTAGGAGAAGGGGTACATGTCAGGCTCTTTTTAAAAACCAGCTCTCACCAGCACTGATAAAGTAAGAACTCACCCCCCCACCAAGGAGGGCATTAATCTATTTTCGAAGGATCCACCCTAATAATACGAACACCTGCTATAAAGCCCCATCTCCCAAGCCACCACACTGAGTATCAAATTTCAGCATGATATTTGGTAAAACAAATATCCAAGCCATAGCCCTGATATACGAGGTCTGACAATTAAGTTCATAAACTCATCCTAGAAAAATTGCGACATATCTCACTGCTGAATATCACTACAGTCACCTTTGAAGTACTCCCCTTGGGAAGCTATGCACAGATGCCAGCACCCAGCACCTAGTCTACCTGTCAAAGCAGTTTTGGAACTCTTTTTCCGGAGTAGCCATCAGAGCTGTTGTTGTATTACCCTTGATGTCCTGAATGTCATCAAAAGTCTTTCTTTCAATATTTCCTTTATCCTTGGGTAAAGATAAAAGTCACTGGGGGCAGATCAGGTGAGTAGGGAGGGTGATTCAATAGTTATTTGTACAGTGCTGCCAATGTAAGCACACAGTGGCAAGTTTGTGAACTTGTCAGACCTCAACAAATAACAATTATGGCCATTCTAGGAAAAAAGTTCATAAATGGCTTTGATAGGTGGACTAGGCCCTGGCATCAGTGCATAGCTTCCCAAGGGGAGTACTTTGAAGTTGACCGTAGCGATATTCAGCAATGAGGTATGTAGCACTTTTTCTGGGATGGTCCCCAAACCTAATTATGGGACCTCTAAGAGGTGATAAAGGTCCTATCTGGGCTAGGACTTTGTGGAAGTATGGTTCTACAGCAAGTGACTGAGGAAAATAATTATAGAGAATGCATATCTGGTAGCACTTTATGTCTGTTATTGTGTGTATTCTCACAGTAATTTCATAAGGTGAGACTTATGATCATCCTCATTGTATAAATGAAGAAAGTGAGGCCTAGAGAGGTTAAAGAATTTGCTTAGAGTCACCAAGCTAGTAAGTGGCTGAGCCAGGTTCAAAACCAAGTCCACCTATTTTCAGCCTACATTCTTGAACACTATATTCCCGTGATCAGTAGTGGGGGACTAGTCTTTTGATTTATTCTGCAAATAGCTTGCTGAGTGCCTATAAGGAACCAAGTACCATGTTTTGTATGTAATATACAAGTAGCATGTTAGAAAGTTCCCTTAGAGATTGGCTCAGATGACACACTAAGCACAAGAATCTGTATCTTCATTACGCCACATCCCATGAAATAAATCCATACCAGCAAGGAAAAACAAGAAAGTACTATCAGATGATCAGAAATTTTAAGTCAAAGCTGAAAGCGAAGAAGTATATAGCATACAAACTACAGATAAACACAATTGGAGGGAGACCTTCCCCCCAAAACATACAAGAGAATCTCCAGAAAATGCAGGGATGTGGGAAGAAGAATTTCAACCTCAGAGTCAATGGGTGTAGGAAGAAAGTTTGGGCTCAGGAGTACTTGTCAAGGCAATGAACTGGGGAGACAGAACAACTAAGCCAGTCCTTGGGTTAAGCATGACAAGCTTGCTAGGTAAACACACTAAGTAAGATGAGTTGTAAAAGTCCCAAATCCTGTAAAAGTCCCATCGTGGCAAAAATTATTGTCAAGATTAAAGAGGCCGAACACGGTGGCTCACATCCCAGCACTTTGGGAGGCTGAGGCAGGAAAATTGTTTGTGCCCAGGAGTTTGAAACTAGCCTAGGGAACATAGTGAAACCTCACCTCTACAAAAAAGAAAAAAAAATCAATTAGTGGTAGTGCATGCCTGTAGTCCTAGCTTCTTGGGAGACTGAGGCAGGATAATCACTTCAGCTCAAAAGTTTGAGAGTTCAGTGAACTGTGATCATACCACTGCACTCCAGTCAGGCAACAGAGTGAGACTCTGACTCAAAAACAAAAACAAAAAGAATAAAGAGAAAAATCCTAAAAAGTTTCAGAGAGAAGAGAAAGGTCACTTATGAATATTTCCCCATATCTTCTTCTCACCTGTTTTTATTTTATTTATTGAATTGGGGTCTTACTCTGTCACCCAGGCTGGAGTACAGTGGCATGATCATGGCTTACTATAGCCTTGACCTCCTATGTTCAGGCGATCCTTCTGTCTCAGTCTTCCGAGGAGCTAAGACTACAGACACATGCCACCATGCCCAGCTAAGTTTTTTTAAGTTTTGTAAAGACTATGTCTCACTATGTTGCTCAGGCAGGTCTCCAACTCCTGGCCTCAAGTGATCCTCTCACCTTGGCCTCTCAAAGTGTTGAGATTACAGGTGTGAGCCACCATGCATGGCCATGCTTTTACTATTAATGGAAGGAATTTTAGATTTTGAATATGTATAAAAAGAGGTTAAACATAAAAGGGAAGATCTCTGCTGAAGTGGATTAGATTTAAGAAACTCTTCTCTTCCTCAAACACAGGGGAGAAAAACCCTTTGAACAGGGGGAAATGCAGTTCAGTTTTGGGATGGGTGGACAGGAAATTAAGGGAGATTATCTCCTAGTAACAGTTATTCTCTCTATTTTGAATAATTACTATGTGCCAGAGACTGTTCTTAATATACAATTCATCACTTGAATCTCAAAACAACCCTATACACACAGACTGGGGGGTGGGGGAGGGAGCCATAGTGCCTATCAGAGGAATAGTATTCAAAATACATAAAGAACTCCTATAAATAAACAATAAAAATCAAACAACTCAAATTTTTAAATGGACAAAAGACATGAACAAACAATTCACAAAGGAAAAAACACAAATAACCAGTGAGCACATGAAATGGTATTCATCATTGTTAGTCCTTAGGGCAATACCAATTAAAGCCACAATGAGATATCATTGCAAATCTATCAAAATGGCTAAAATAAAAAAGATGGGTAATGCAGATGTTAACGGAGATATGGAGCAATTGGACCTCTCATATATTGCTATGAGAATGCAAAGTGGTAAAACCATTTTGAACTTTTTGGAAGTTTCCTATAAAGTTAAATATACATCTACTGTATGGCTCAGCAATTCCATGTCTAGATATTTACTCATGATAAATGAACACATACCTACAAAAAGGCTTGAACATAAGTGTTCATAGCAACCTTATTCATAGTGGTTCCAAGCTGAAAACAATCCAAATGTCCATCAAGAGGAATATGAATAAACAAATTGTAGCATGTCCACATCATAAAAAACAGGTTGAGTACCTCTTATCCAAAATGGGACCACAAGTGTTTAGGACTTTGGAATTTTTCAGATTTTGAAATATTTACATCATACTTACTGTTTAGCTATCCCTAATTCAAAAATCTGAAATCTGAAATGCTCCAATGAGCATTTTCTTTCAGTATCATGTAAGCACTCAAAAAGTTTTAGACTTTGGAATATTTTGGATTTTCTCATTGGGGATACCCACTCAGCCTGTACTACTCAGCAATACAAAGAAATTAATCCTTGATACCTACAAAAGAATAAATGGATCTCTAAGACCATGCTTAACAAAAGAGAACAGCTGGGCACAGTGGCTCACATCTGTAGTCTTAGCACTTTGGGAGGCCTAGGTGGGAGGATTGCTTGAGCCCAGGAGTTCAAGACCAGCCTGGGAAAAACAGTGAGAATTTGTCTTTACAAAAAATACAAAAATTAGTTTGGCATGGTGGCACGTTCCTATAGTCCCAGCTACTAGGGCAACTAAGGTGAAAGAATTGCCTGAGCCCTGGAAGTCGAGTCTGTGGTAAGCCGTGATTGTGCCACTGCACTTCAGCCTCGGTGACAGTGAGACTGCAACTGAAAAAAAAGTACTGTATGTTTGTATTTATTCACTCGAAGCTAAATGAATCTAGGGTGATAGAAAAACTAGACTGACTGGAAAAGAGTACAAATAAACTTTATGGGATAATGAAAATGCTTTAAATCTTATTTTAAGATGGTTGTTAAACAGATGTATACAATAGTCAAAACATCAAATTGAGCACTTAAGACTTATACATTTTATTCTATGTAAATTATACTTTAAAGATATGTTTTAAAATCCTTACATATTGAGTTTTTCATTTGCACAGGTCAAATATCAAGTTTCAAAGAAGTCACGATTCTAGCTTACTATCACACAGCAAGTGAGTAGAGTCAGAATTTATAACCAGATCTGACTGATTTCAACGCCCATGTTATGCCTCATGACTACTGAAGGGTGCAGGAAGCGACCAGAGGGGCGGCTCCCAAAACGGCGCTGACACACAAGACAACAAAGGCCCTCGGTCCGGCCTCTGCGAGCACAATTCCCCACTAGCGCCAATTTCAAACCTCGCACGCAGACAATTTCAAACCTTCCTGGCGTGTCAATTTCAAACTTGCAAGCCTCCAATCAGTAGCCAGCCTTGTTATGCGTCCAATAGGACCATAACACAGCATTGGCCCCACCCTCCTCCCATGCAGCTCCTCCAATAGGAGCATAGCACGGCCCCTTCCAGCCCCTGTCAGGCTGATAAATACAGCCCTCTCCCTGCAACTCTCTCTCTCTTTTTTTCTGTTTTTCCGTTACAGATCTTCTCTGTAACAACCCTTTTAATAAATCTCTTGGTCCTGGCCGGGTGTGGAGTCATTACTGGCGCCAAACTTCTTACAACTACTATATGAAATAATTTAAAAACTCCCTGCTAGAGCAATTAGACAAATAAATAATAAATGGCATTCAGCTTGCAAAGAAGAAGTGAAACTATCTCTATTTTCAGACGACATAATCTTGTATATAGAAAATTCTTAGGAATACACCAAAAAAACTAGTAAAATAAACAAATTCAGCATGATTACGGAACATAAGAGCAACATACAAAAATCTATACAATAACAATACCAATTCAAAAATACAATTAAGAAAATAATTCCATTTACAATCACATCAGAAAGAATAAAGTGTTAATTAGCTGAGCATGGTAGCACGCGCCTGTAGTTTCAGCTATTTGGAAGTCTGAGGCAGAGGGATCGCTGGAGCCCAGCAGATCGATGCTAGGGTGGCTTAAGTGTGCCACTGCAATCCAGCCTAGGCAACAGAGTGAGACTTCAACTTAAAAAAAAGAAAGAATAAAGTGGCCTGACATAGTGCCTCATGCCTGTAATCCGAACATTTTGGAAGGCCAAGTGCTATGCAGAAGAATGGAATTGGAATCCTTTGGAAGGCAAAGGATTGTTTGAGCCCAAGAGTTTGAGATCAGCCTGGGCAACATAGTGAGACCTTGTCTCTACAAAAAAAATCAAAAAATTAACTAGGCATGGTGGCACATGCCTGTAGTCCTAGCTACTGGGGAAGCTAAGGCAGAAGGATCACCTCAGCCCAGGAGATCAAGTTTGCAGTGATTGCATTACTATAATCCAACCTGGAAAACACAGTGAGGCCCTGACTCAAAAAAAAAGAACCTAGGAATAAAATCAACAAGAGAAGTTCAAGACTTGTACACTGAGTACTGCAAAACATTGTTGAAATAATTAAAGAAAGCCTAAGTAAATTAAGAGATCCTATATTCACAAATCAGAAGGTTTAATATTATACAGATGACAGTATACTCCCAAACTGATCTATAGATTTAGCATAATCCTTATCAAAATTCCAACAGCCCTTTTTTTGGTAGAAATTGACAAGCTGACCCCAAAATGTTTACGAGGGGACCCAAAAAGAACCAAAATTATTTTGGGAGAGCGGGCCCCTTGTGGTACAGGCTTTCCCTGCAAGATGTGTTCTAGGAATCCATTCACATCAGTGTACCAGCTAGCACTGTTGTGAGAGGCTGCGTTTGGCTACAGTGAACTTGGGGAAGGAGTCTTTCAACACATTTGGCCATTTCATGATGCGTGATTTACGAGAATACCTGTCCATGCCACACTGAGTGTTCAGCAGTTTTTGACCAAAAAACAGTGTGAGCCCATGCCCCACCTCCTTCTCCACCGATCTCACTCCAATCGACATTTTCTTTTTTCCCCAGTGAAAAAAGACCTCAGAGGGAAACGTTTTGCCAATGTGGAAGAAATGAAACCAAAAAAATGGCAGAAACACTAAAAGACATCAAAATTGGTGAGTTCAAAAACTTCTGAACGGTGGAAAAACCATATCGATAGGCATATTGCATCAAACAGAGAGTACTGTGAAGGTGACTGAAGTTTAAACATGTAAGAATAAACACACAATTTTTAATTAAAAAATTCTGGGTGTTTTGGGGTTCCCTTTTGTACAGAAATTCAAGGAACCCAAAACAATCTTGAAAAAGAACAAAATTGAAGAACTCACACTTCTTCATTTCAAACCTAGTACAAAGTTACAGTATGAACACAGATCAATGGAGTAAAATTGAGACACCACATATAAGCCCTTACATTTATGGTGAACTGATTTTTAACAAGACTACCAAGTCATTCAATTAAGAAAGAATCATCTTTCAACAGATGGTGCTGAAACAATTGGATATCCCTCTGCAAAAGAATGGAAGTTGGACTATGAACTTTAAAAACTCTAAAACTTCTGGAGTAAAACACAGGAGTAAATCTTCATGACCTTGGGTTAGGCAATGGTTTCTTAGGTATGACACCAAAAACACAAGTGAAAATAAAAAAAAGTGAATAAATTGGACATTATCAAAATTAAAAATGTTTGTGTTTCAAAGGATACCATCAAGAAAGTGAGACTACAACCCACAGAATGGGAAACAATATAGGAAGATCATGTATCTGATCATGACCTTGTGTCCAGACTTTATAAAGAACTATTTAAAACTCAATGATAAAATGACAAATAACCTAATTTTTGAATGCAAGGGATTTGAATAGAATGTCTCCAAAGACATTTAAAATTAAATAGGTTATAATCATATGAAAATATATTGAACGTCATTAATCATCAAGGAAAAATGAAAATCAAAACCACAATGAGATATCACTTCACACCACTAGGATGGCTAAAATATAAAAGGCAGACAATTACAAGTGTTAGCAAGGGTGTGGAGTGGCATAACCACTTTGTAAAATAGTTTGACAGTTTCTCAAAAAATTACCACATGACTTAGCAATCCAACAGTAACTCAAAAAGTACCATTTTGAGTTACCATATGACCTAGTAATTGCACTCTTTAGAAATATTCTCAAAAGGATTAGAAACATTTGTCCATACTAGAACTTGTACACAAATGTGCATAGAAGCATTATTCATAATAACACAGAACTGGAAACAACCCAAATGTTCATCAGTTGATGAATGGAAAAACCAAATCAATATCCATACAATAGAATATTATTATGTCATAAAATGAAATGATACTGATACATGCTACAACATGAATGAAACTTGGAAACATCATGCTAAGTGAAAAAGTCAGACACAAAGCCACATCTTGTATGATTCCATTTATATGAAATATCTAGAACAGGCAAATCCTATTTTGAGACAGTAGATAGAGAAAGTAGATTAGTGGTTGCCAAGGGGTGTGGGGAGGCAGAAATAGTTTCTTTTTGGAGTGATAAAAAATGTTCTAGACTGGGTGCCGTGGGTCATGTCTGTAATCCCAGCACTTTGGGAGTTCAAGTCTGGAGGATTGCTTGAGTCCAGCAATTCAAGACTAACCTGGACAACATAACAAGACCTCGTGTCTACAAAAAAAAAATTTAAAAATTAGCCAGGCATGGTGGTGCATGCCTGTAGTCCCAGCTACCTGGGAGGCTGAGAAGGAAAGAGGAAGGATGGTAAGAGCCCAGGAGGTCAAGGCTGTGATAAGGTGTGATCATGTCACTGCACTCCAGCCTGGGTGACAGAGTGAGGCCTTAAGTTGAAAGAAAGAAAGAGAGAGAGAGAGAGAGAGAGAGAGAGAGAGAGAGAAAGAAAGAAAGAAAGAAAGAGAGAGAGAAGAGGGAGGGAAGGAAGGGAGAGAGAAAAAATTTCTAAAATGGATTTTGGTGATGGTTGCACAACTTTATGAATATACTAAAAATCATTTAATTGGACACTTTAAAGGGGTAGATTTTATAGTATGTGAATTATATCTCAATAAAGCTGTTGTTTAAAAAATTCATTTTCTGGAAAGGAGAGAGAGTAGGGATGGGATAGTGAGTACTAAGGTCTGAAGTGAATGAAGTTTGAAATTGATGACAGTGGGTGTGTAATAGGATTGCTAAGCAGTGATGATCCCTGCCTGAGAAATAATACCACAAAATTGCAATGGCACCCAACAGCATGGTTGGGAGCATTTTATACCTGTGCCTACTAGTTTATAGGTCACAAGCTCAGAGGCCCCAGGCATAAGAATAGGAACCCCCATGGTGGGTATCAAACCTGGCAGCTTTCAGTACAAAGAGCTAAGGGATACCTGCCACTCCTTCCTGCCCACATCCAAAACACTCTGGTCTTCACACCCAACAAGAAGAAAGCTGAGAACTTGGCTCACTATTTCTCAAGCAGAATTTCTGGAACAAAAATATCTACTAAACCTGCTGCCTAAGCGTCAGGCAGGGGAAAGAATAAAAAGAAAAAAGAAAAGGAAGGCATTTTCCTAGTAATTAAATCTGAATTATTCACAACCTGTTAGACACTTTTTTTTCCCTGTGATGCAGAAGCATACATTTTCATTTCTCCCCTAAGTCCTAAATGCCTTTGCAATCAAAGTTGAAAATTTTTGACTGAGAGCTTTCACTTTATATGGGGAGCCAGAGTCCCCGGCCACCCCTCAGCCTGAGTCATCAACAGACCCATCCCCAACTCAATCTGTGAACTGCTCAAAGGGGCTGATTTTGCCTAATGTCTTAGTCATTCCCCCTGGAATAATTCCCCCCCAGACTTGTGTTTTGTGAAAGTTCTTTAAATTGTTGCAAGTGGCCTACTTTCAACTAACTGAGGCAAAGCAGGGAATTTATTGACTAAAGTAACTAAACCTTGGGAAACCTAGGACGCAGCCACCTTTATGGACAATAAAACCAGAAACTCAG